>NC_057735.1:21090354-21117288 GCF_004010195.1 Chiloscyllium plagiosum
CCCCACCCTCCTCTAGCTTATCTCTCCATGCTTCAGGCTCTCTGCCTTTATTCCTGATGAAGGACTTTTGCCCGAAACGTCGATTTTGCCTGTCCTCGGATTTTGCCTGTCCTCGGATGCTGCCTGAACTGCTGTGCTCTTCCAGCACCACTAATCCAGAATCTGGTTTCCAGCATCTGCAGTCATTGTTTTTACCACCTTGATATTAAGCCTAGGCTAAATTTCACAAATAGCTTTGATAAGTAATTATACGAGTTATTTCATGACTAATTTGAGGTATTTCATTCCTAATCATGTTATTACCACATTAATTTGCCTGTGAAATCTTTTTTCTTAACCAGTTAATTGGTTAGTCTTTTACAAATGTTATTCAACACATGGTTCACTACAAGGCACTCTATCAGTGTTCCACAGTCTGAAATGTTTGCATATTATGCAGCAAGCATGCATCACCTGGAGGTGCATAGCTAGCCATCAACATCATCAATGCTATCACTCAAAGGGCAGTCAGGAAGTGTGTTACTATTCAGCAAAGAGGAACATCTACAAACATTTGCTGTCAGTGTTTATGCTGTGAATGATCCTGGCTCAGTTAATTTGCAACAACATTCAAAAAGCTTGATATTCTCCAACAGCAACAGACTACTCAAACGTCCCATCAAGTGACACATACATATTTCCTTCCACCACTGTAGTTCAATGCAATAAGTCACCAAGACTCTGAATCATTGAATTCCTACAGTGTGGAAAAAGGCCCTTCTGCTCAACAAGACCACACTGAACCTCCAAAGAGCAATCCACCCAGACCCATTCCCCTACATTTTACTCCGGACTAATGCACCTAACCTATACATCCCTGATTACTATGAGCAATTTAACATGGCCAATTCACCTAATATGCACATTTTTGGATTGTGAGAGGAAACTCATGCCAGCATGGGGAGAATGTGCAAACCCCACATAGACAGTCGCCCGAGGCAGAAATCAAACCCAGGTCCTTGGCGCTGTGAGGCAGCAGTGCTAACCATCGAGCCACTGAGTCCATCATTTTCTAATGCATTGAATTATTCTCCTTGAGTGTTTTAAGTCTTCTTCAAAGTGAATAAATACATTTCCGGACAATTTGTGAACACTCACAAAATTCAAAAATGAAACTGAAATTGCCTTTCTTAAGACACACCTGAACCAATTAAAATCCAACTTAAAATTATACATTACTCTATGCATTTTAGAACCCAAGTTTCCAAATAATAGCATATCATGAACTTTCATCACACAGATGGAATCAGTTTAAGTTAGTTCAGGAGGAAGGATTAAATAAGGAGGGGAGACATGTGACCCTCGTGAAAGAAGGAGGAATGGAAGCACAGAATGAATGTAAACTAAACATTTATTGTGGTGCCTAGATGAACACTTCCTTCCACATAAAGAAATTTACTATAACAGAATAAACTTATTTATGTGAGCCTCTTCTATCCCTCCTTCCTCTTACATTATAGGAAAACCATAACCATTTCATTGTACTCAAGAGAATTGTTGATCCCAAATTTGCATGCCTGCAGAATGATAAAAGGACTTCAGTAGCAAAGTCCAATAGACAACATCCGTTGAATGATAAACAAAAAAAAGCAGAATTTACATTATTCAAGAGTCTACAGATGAAGTTCCACAGGTTTTATGATCTTGAAATGAGAACCATAAATCATGTTGATACCATCAAGCCAAGTGTTAACTCCCATCATTTCTATTCAGTTCATTACCAGGGCAGACTGTCACTGTATATCTGCAGTGGTAATGTTTCTGGGTGAGTAGTCAAGAGAACCAGGCATTTGCTCTGGGGACATTTGCTCAAATCCCACCCTGGCAGCAGATATTATTTTCAATTAATCAAAACTGAAATTGAAAACTAGTGCTAACTGTAGTTTTACAAAATTACTTATCTGGTTCACTAATGCCTTTTAAAGAAGGAAATCTGCCATATTTATCTGATGTGGCCTATATGTAATTCCACATCCACAGCAACATGTTTGACTCTTGACTCCCCTTTGACATGGTCTAGGAAGTTACTCAGAGTGAGTAAGTCAAGAACAATTAGGGATGGAAAATAAATGTGGTCTTGCCAGAAAAAATAAAGTTGTTGTGATGAGATATAAGTTCAGAAAGTTCACATTCAGCATTGCATCAAGTAGGGGGAATGCAGCAATATAATTAACTTTGCCATTTTGGTAAATATTGGTAAAGTAGTACAGATACTTCAGGAAACTATGATGCTCCATGAATAATGATGTACCCAACTTACACCACCATTTCCTGCCAATTTAAAGGTGAAGTTTGCACTGCTTTTAGCAACATATCCTCCTTTACCAATATGGTGGGCAACACATTATATCGAAGGATTAGTAGGCTAGTTAGCACCCGACAATGGACCAAATTCATGTACTTTTCATAGAAGTGTCAATGATTACTCTAACATGACTTGAATTCCTCAGCAAGCCTTTCAGCCTGCACCAAAGCACATATATAAAAATAAATCAAATATTTGTGGATATTTAAATATTGTCCCCATTATAGCTTCCACTTTCGTAGCTTCTAAAGTTAATCATTGAAGCAAGTATAGCCATTGATTTAGTGAGCACTCAATGATTTATAGACCAAGTTGATTCAGTGACCAATGCACATTACTGATATATTAAACGATCAAGCCATTTTTTCAATGTGATATATAAAGGCTATTATACCTTTAGGAATTAATTTTCTACCCATGTTTCTTTGATCTGACATTACTTTTACAATATTAAAGGATTTTCCATTAGATATGATCTGGATATAAACACCAGGACATCTAACATCTGTAGAGCGATGATTAGAGTTTTAGAGTCATTCAGCACGGCAACAGACCCTTCAGTCGATACATCCTTGCCAACCAGGTTTCCCAAACTAAACTAGACAACCTGCCAGTGTTTTGCCCAAATCCCTCCAAATCTTTCCTATTCATGTGCCTGTGCAAATGTCTCTCAAATGTTGAAGCTGTATCTATCTCTACATTTTCTGTAGGCACCACCTTCCATGGGAAATATTTGCCCCTCAAATCACTTTTAAATCTTTCCCCTCTCATCTTAAAACTATGACATCTAGTTTTGAATTCCCCCCACCCTAGGGAAAAGACCTTTGGTATTCACTTTACCTATGTTCCTCATGATTTTATAAACCTCTATAAGATCACCCCTCAACCTCCTATGTTCCAGGGAGAAAGGTCCCAGCCTATCCAGCCTGCCCTTAAAACTCAAATCCTCCAGTCCTAGTAACATCCTTGCAAATCTTTTCAGCACCTTTTCCAATTTAATAATATCCTTGCTATAGCAGAGCGACCAGAACTGTACGCAAAAGTGGCCTCACCAATGTCCCTGTACAGCAACATGACATCCCAACTCCTACAGTCAAAGGTCTGACCGCTGAAGACAAGGGTGCCAAATACCATCTTCACCAGCCTGTCTACCTGTGATGACACATTCAGGGAACTAAGTACTTGAAACCCAAGAACTCTCTAATTAACAATACTCCTCAGGGCCCTGCCATTAACTATGTATGTCCTGCCCTGTTTGTCTTACCAAAATGCAATACCTCGCATTTATCTAAATTAAACTCTATCTGCCACTCCTCAGACCATTGGCCCAGTTGATTAAAATCCCATTGTATTCTTAGACAACCTTCTTCACTGTCCATGATACCAACAATTTTGGTGCCATCTGCAAACTTACTCACCATGTTTCTACATTCTCATCTAAATCATTTTTCTAAATGACAAATAACAGTGGACCCAGCATCGATCCCTGCAAAACACTGCTAGTCACAGGCCTCCACTCCACAGGCATCTACTACCACTCATTGTCGCCTACCTTCAAGCTAATTTTGTATTTAAGTGACTAGCTGTCCCTGGATCCCATGTGAGCAAACTTAAACTGGAATCAATGGGTAACGGGGGCAAACTTTCCACTGGTTGGAGTCATACCTGGCACATAAGAAGAGGATTGCGATTGTAGGAGGTCAATCATCTCAGCTGCAGGACGTCCCTGCAGCAATTCCCCAGGGTAGTGACCTAGAACCAACCATCTACAGCTGCTTCATCAATGACCATCCTTCCATCAAATGGTCAGAAGTGGGAATATTCACCGATTATTGCACAATACTCAGCATCATTCACGACTCCTCAAATACTCAAACAGTCCATGTTCAAATGCAACAAGATCTGAGCAATATACAGACTTGGGCTGACAAGTGGCAACCACCATTCACACCACAATAATGTCATTGAGAAGCATAATCTTGTTGTGGCATTGAAGGTGTCACCTGTCAGTTGGAAAGCTGTGCCATTTTTCAACAAGGCCACAAAACCACATGTGAATCAGGCATTGGTAGGTCTTCCTGTGGAATCAAGACACCAGGGAGGGAAGTTCCACCTAGTGAGAACTGCCAGTTACCCATAGCCCAGTAGCTTCCTCACTCAACAGCACCATTGAGGAAGCTGTGGGTGCTAGTAGAAGGACACCAGTAGAATTGCCAGGATTTTGCAGAACACAGCCACAGATAAGTGAGGGAGGGTGCATGGGACGGTAGCTGCAGGAAAGAGGGGAAGAGGAGGTGGATGCTGAAGATCTGAAGCAAAACCAGAAATTGCTGGAGAAACTCAGCAGCGATGAAAGAAAAAAAGCAGAGCTAACATTCTGAATCTGGTAACTCTTCATCAGAACTAATCCCCATAAATGGTCAATTAATGACTGCTCATCTGCTTGATCCACCATCCACCTGAATACCTGCCTTCAAGGTAGTTACCTATCTAATTGGGAAAAAGAGGCTGCTGAGGTGAGAGTAATGAGGGAGGCTCCATTTTCCTCACTCTAGGGACAGTTGGGAATGCAGATGGATGATGGAGGAATGGCTATTGATAGCCTCCTCCCATCTTTGCTGCTGATCCTGATGACACCCATTTCCCTGTATCCCACACTCTGCAATACTCCCTCATAGAAACCAGTTATCTTTCTGCTGGTTCCGATCATCCTGATTGTTGATTATCTTGTAGCTTGGGCCTTCACCACTTTGATGATGCTCACAATGGCTGCCAGCTTCTGATTGGCCAACAGCACAACAACAGGGCATCCTGACTGCGGGATATGATTGGTCAAGAAGCCCAGTGGTCAGCACCTGAGTGCCCGATTGGCAGGATCTGTTGGGTTTTCTCACAGGTAAGGATGGGGGTGTTCCAACCATAAAGACATCTGCTCTCACATACAGACCAAACAAGGGATAAATCTGCCCACAAGGTTTGATTTGCTCTTTCTCCACAGGTGCTGCCAGATCTGCTGAGTATTTCAGGCATTTTCTGCTCTTTTATCAGATTTTTCCATCTGTAATATTTTGCTTTCATTTTTAGCATATTTTGTAATTTGGCACATGAAACTGAAGGGAATACTCCAAATTGAGAAGGGCTCAGTATGGGCAACGATCCTGGCTAAAAACAGTAATGATCACTCTTTGAAATTTAATTTTGAATAGACCCAAATGCAAGAGGGTAGATTGAACAATTGCTGAACTGGCAAGAAAATTATGAGCAGTGTGTTGAATGGTTTGTCTTATATGAACATATGATTTAAGAACAGGGGAAGACCATCTGGCTCCTCAAGCCTTCTCCACCATTCAGATTGTGACTGATCTAATTGTGGCCTCAACTCTACTTTTCCTGCACAACCTTCTCATCAAGGATTTTTAATGTTACCAGAAGATAATGTAATAGTGGACATATTCCCATGTCAGGGTTTGCCATTGTGTGGAATATCTTATGGAGACTGGTGTTTCTGATAGTGTGAGGACAGCTGTAATGGCAGTCGCATCCCTGATAACGATGACATTTTAATTGTATGGTGTTTAATTTGTCAGTGCTTAATTATGTGTCTAGTATCTGTTCTCTGCATGCAATTGTGTAGGTTTGAATGTGAAGACTGAGAAAGGGAAAGGAAACTGCTTGTGGGCTGACATATAAAGCATTGCATAAACACATTTTCAGTCTTCTTAAAAATTCTTCATGGACCTGAACATCACTGATTGAACCAACATTTATTGCCAATCACTAATATCCCCCAAAAAGATCATGGTGGAACTGCCTTGACATGCTGCAGTACATTTGGTACAAGTATACTCACAACGTTGTTCGGAAGAAAGTTACAAAATCTTGACCAAAACTGAAGGAATAGCAATATATTTCCAAGTTAAGGTGATGATTGGCTTGGAGGAGACCTGGCTCTTCCAGATGTAATGGTCATGGGTTTGGAAGGTGGTATCTAAGAAATGTTGGTGAGTTAATGCTGTGCACCTTGTAGATGGTACACACAGCTGCGACTGAGCATCAGTGGTGGAGGGAGTTAATGTTTGTGAATGAAGTACCAATCAAGTGGGCTGATTTGTCTCAGATGGTGTCAAGCTTCTTCAGTGTTGTTGAAGATGCACATCTTACACAATTTTACGAATGATCGAGTATGGACTATTCTGGCAGTAATTGATGTGCACATTGAAGGGTAGAACCAGTGTTGTCGCTGTACTGGAACAGCTTGGCTAGGGGTGTGGCAAGTCCTGGAGCACACATTGTCAATACTATTGCTAGTATGGTTTCAGATCTCCAGCCTTTGCAATAGCCAACATCTCCATATCACATGAAGTGAATGGAATTGGCTGATGAGTAGGATTTGTGAAGCTGGGGTCCTCTGCAACAGAGTTGGATCCTCAACTTGACACTTTCAGTTAAGATTGTTGCGAATGCTTCAGTATTGATGGCTAGTCTCCCTCATCATTGAGACTGGGGATATTTGTGGAGCCGCCTCCTCCAGTGAGTTTAAATGTCCACCACCATTCACATATGGATATGGCAGGACTGCAGAAGCTGAGATCTGATCTGTAAGTGTGGAATGACTTTGCTTTGTCTCGTACTTGACACTTCTGCTATTTAACAGGTAACAAGTCCTGTTTCGTAGCTTCACCAGGATGACACCTCATTGCTTGATATGACTTGTGCTGTTCCTGGCATGCCCTCTTGCTGTCTTCAGTGGGTTAGGGTTGATCCCCTGGCTTGGTGGCAATGGTAGAGTATGGGATGTGGCAAGTGATGAGGTTACAGATTGCAACTGATTGTAATTCTGCTGTTGTTGATAGCTTGCTGTCTTGAATTAATAGATCTTTTCAAAATCAACCCGTTAGCATGTTAATCAGTTTACACAACATGATGGAGGGTATTCATTAGGACTCTGCAGTGGTCACTTTTATCAATACAGTTGTGGGCAGAATCATCCACCTCCAACAGATTGATGAGGAAGAGGTTGAGTATGTTTTCCATCTTGTTTGTTCCCTCACAGAATGCTTGCAGCAAATATCATCCACGAGGGCTGTCCTTTTGGAGTTAACCAGTTTGGTCAGTAGTGGTGCTGCCAAGCTATTTTTAGTAATGAACGTTGAAGTCCCACATACAGAATATGTTCCATAGCCTTGCCACCTTCAGTGCTTCCTCCATGTGCTATTCAACATAATGGAGCACCAAATTATGAGGCAAATGTGGAGGGTGATGGGATGGGGGGGGGGGGTTGTGGTGACGAGGAGAGTGGAGCAGTGGAGGTTTCCTTGTTCATGCTTGAACTGATGCCATGAAACTTGGATTCTGGAGTTGATGTGAAGGACTACGAAGGAAATTCTTTCCAACTGCCTCTTTGCACTGCCACTTGTGCTGTGTTTGTCCTGTTGGTGAGACGGGACACATCCAGGAATGGTGATGATGCTGTCTGGAACATCATGTGTAAGGTATGATTCTATGACTATAACGAGGTCAGGCTGCTACTTGACTAGTCTGTGAAACAGCTCCCCCAATTACTAACCTTCAGATGTTGATAAAGAAGACTTTGCAAGATTGAGAGCATTCAGTCTGTCATGTTGTTTCCAGTCAATGCCAAGGGGTCCACCACGTTTCATTCCTTTTTTTGAGATTCTTTAATGGTTGATACATTTGAGTTTCTTGCAATGCCATTTCAGATGGCAGGCAAGTGTCAACCATGTTGCTATGGTTCTTGAGTCACATATAAACCAGACCGAGTAAGTACAGCAGCTTACCTTTATAAAGGACCTCAGTTAACCAGACAGCTGCAGGTAGACCTTGCAGAGGGTCTGATACATAGCCATCCATCATCCCTGATTGGATTATGAACATGGAGGTGAGTTGATAATTGGCTGATTGCAGCAAAATGGTGCTGATACATATGAAATCCACCCTTATGCTTCTTTGGTCACAAAGTGCCTTGGCAC
Organism: Chiloscyllium plagiosum; assembly: GCF_004010195.1. Taxonomy (NCBI): domain Eukaryota; kingdom Metazoa; phylum Chordata; class Chondrichthyes; order Orectolobiformes; family Hemiscylliidae; genus Chiloscyllium; species Chiloscyllium plagiosum. The sequence continues at coordinate 21,098,689 of NC_057735.1, forward strand.
ATCCTGACATTGTGAAACCTCAATACAAATGCAAGCTTTCCTTCCTTCTTTCCTCTCTCTCTCTTAAAGATTTTAGGAGACCTTATGTCCCATTGGAGTAATGGACTTCTGTCATGCTGCTCTGCACACTGGAAATTGCTTCACTTAAAAATTTATAAGAGTGAGCAGTCATGAAATAAATAAAATCTTTTTATTCATACCTTTGTATATTCAAACATTACATTTAAGCTATTTGTGGCACACGTAATTCAGCATTTTGGAGATGCAGGTCAAATCAATGGCAATACTTCTTCCATTTTTCACATTGACTTGGACATTGACTCTGTATTTTCTCTTTTCTTTTTATTCAAGTTTTAGAAGCTAAGGCGCTTTGTTACTGAAAAGAATGATTTTCTGCAAATATATTTCAAAGTAATATGATGTTGACTGTTCATTCAGAAGAATATCACAACAGATTGTTTGTTTTGTGTGCAAACTGAAAATCCTAACATCAGTATAAAAAGTTATTACTCTTGATTCAGTGAGAGTGCTCATGCCTCAGAATCAGAAGTGTGTGCATTCATAGGAGAAAGTGAGGACTGCAGATGCTGGAGATCAGAGCTGAAAATGTGTTGCTGGAAAAGCGCTCATGCCCGAAACGTCGATTCTCCTGCTCCTTGGATGCTGCCTGACCTGCTGCGCTTTTCCAGCAACACATTTTCAGCTGTGTGCATTCATACCCTATTTCAGATGTTTGAGCACCTAAGCTAGGTGAAATCTTCATTGAGGTACTGAGGGAGTGCTAAACTGTATTACAAACAGGTGAGGATGGGAATTAGTTCTGTTCTTTTTAATTCTTTCTCAGTCAGTCACAACAATACTTTCTTAGCACACAGCTATCACAATTCAGTTGCAATGTAGTAATCAGAGCAAAGTGAGGGAGTCAAATTACTAGTTTTTTCTTGTACATAAGAAAGAGGAATTATATTCCTCACTAGTCCCCATAGAAAGAAGCAAAACACATCAAACACACACATACAAAATAGTTTAAAATAGAGCGATTGTCTTATATGGACAGGATGAGTAAGTTAAGTTTTGTTAAAACATCCTGAGAGTCTAAAGAAGTAAATTAAACACTAGAAAACCTCCAGAAAAGGTACCATCTCCTGGTTCCCCAAGCTGTCCACCATCCACAAAGTGGTGACAAAGGTAGCCATGATGTGGAGGTGACAGCATTGGACGAAGGAGCAGAGTTCTGAAAGCTTATGATTTCCAGTATACATGTTCACTATAACCTGGTGTCATGTGACTTCGTAGTTTAGGTGGGCTTGGATCGGCGCAACATCGAGGGCCCAAGGGCCTGTACTGCGCTGTATTCTTCTTCTTCTTCTTATGATTTCCAGTATACATGTTCACTATAACCTGGTGTCATGTGACTTCTGACCTTCACCATCTACGAAGCAGAAGTTAGGAATGTGATGGAACATTTCCCACTTGCTTGGATTATTGCATCTTCAACAGCATTCAAGAAGGTTGACACCACCCCAGAAACACACTTGATTGGTACCACGTTCACATTCATTCCCTCCACCACTAATGCTCAGTAGCAACAGTGTTTACCATCAACAGGTTGTACTGCAGAAACCCACCAACACTGATTAGACAGCACATTCCAAATCCATGACCACTACCAACCAGGTTGTAGACACCTGGCAACACTACCATTTGTAAATACATCTCCAACCCAATCACCATCTTGACTTGGAAAATATTGCTGTTCCTTCTATGGTAGTGGGTCTAAATCCTGGAACACCCTCCCTACTGGCAAGGTGGGTGTACCTACGTCAAATAGTCTGCAACTGTTCAAGAAGGTAGCTCATCACCACCTTCTCTAGGGCAACTAGGAACTGGCAAAAATATTGGTCCAGCCAGCAACGTGCACATTCTATAAATGAAGAAACAATGGATATGTGGAAAGAAACTTCCAGCTTCTTCTTGTTATTAATTCATGTTTCTTGCTCTCTTTCTATGCCTTTTGCTCACAGCAGCTGTTGAAATATGTCTGTTTGTATATTCTTGAGTCTGCCAGATGTGTTTCATTTGTTCCATTTAGATTTCCTGCACAGGACCCAATCTGTGGTCAGGTATCAGTGGAAGTGTTTAGGTCAAATATTATCCTTTACGAAAGTCACTTTACTCTATGAAGATTTCAAATGTTAAAAAACAAATGACAGATGTTGATCATCGATAGTGCATGTTTAACATTATTGCAACAACAGTCAAGTGACATCTGTTAAATCATAGCAGACATAGGGGCAGAAGTAGGCCATTCAGTCCATCAAATATGCTCTGCCATTCAATGAGATCATCGTTAATCCCTACTTCACATTCCTGACTTTACTATCAACCTTTCATTTCTTTACTCATTGAATCTGTCTCAGCTTTGAACAAACTAAATGAACTAGACTCTACAGTCCACTCCAGGAAAGAATGACACGGATTTACTACATCTGAGAGATAAGATATTAAACTAAGATCTTGTCTATCCTCTCCAGGCACAATTTAAAGAAAACGCTGAAGCATCTTTTATCCAACTGTGAGTAGTTCTTAAAGGCTGTCATGTCTCAGCTGTCAATGTCGGGGAGCATGTGGCTGGTGGCCTTGGAGCATGCCCTGAGATGTTGATGAATGGTGTCCAGCATGGAGATCATTTGGAGCAAGTGTGGGCTGAAGTTGCTAGCACCTGCTCTGCTTCCTATGCCATTTGGTTCATTTGGCAAGATAGACTAGGCTGAATACTAATGAGACAAGTTGACAAGGTGCTTAACAAGCAATAATCCCCTTTTAATTGGCATCTTGTTACTTCCTAGTGAGAAACTCAATACACTGCTTGTAAAAACCAGAAGAGATGAAGTGAGGTGCTCCTGACATTGAGAACAAGCATTACTGGACTCTCATCCAATTCTCAACATCTTAATATTAGCCCATGTTGTTTGTACCCTTAAAGATACTGCCCATTACTTTATTTTATGTCATCATTACCCTGATGTTTACCCATGGTAGATAAAATGGTGGTAGGTAAGTGCTGTAATATTTTTGATGTGATTTTGTGGCGGTGTCAGGGATCTGATCTGCTGGGCAGGGAGCCAACAAAATTCTATGTCACTTCCAATGTGACAGCTCATCAGTATCATGACACTTGAACACTTAGACAGCTAGTGACAGGCCTTTCTCAGGATCAAGGACACTGGGGGCATACATCCCACCTACTGAATCACAGGCCAGCAGGCCTTTCGAATGGCAGCACCACTGGGGAAACCATGGTGGCTGTCAGATTGACAACTCTGGGAAGAGTCAAAAAATGCGCTGCTGGAAAAGCACAGACAGTCTGGCAGCATCTGAGGAGCAGGAGAGTCAACATTTCGAGCGTAAACTAAGAGCCTATGCTCGAAATGTAGACACATTCCTGATGAGAAACTTATGCGTGAAATGGCGACTCTCCTGCTCGTTGGACATTGCCTGACCTGCTGTGCTTTTCTAGCACCACACATTTTGACTCTGGTCTCCAACATCTGCAGTCCTCACTTTCTCCTAGTTGATTATAACCTTTGGGAGGACCCAGAATTGAGGAGTGACACACAACACAGATAAATAATGGTCAGAGGAGTTTCACAGGTAGTAGGTGCCAGCAGTAAGGGATGTAGGGAGACCAGCAGCAAGGACTAGGTGTCATCCTCAGCAGGACCTCTCCTTCCTAATTTCTCATGTCTTAATCAGGTACTGAATGCTTTAGACGGGGGACGGGCATTAATTCCGTCCACTCCTCCAGGACGTCATAAGGATGCCACGAAGTTTTATTTTTTTTTCAAAATTATTGATTTTAGTGATAGTGGTTGAGGAAAAGATATTACACAAGTTAGTCATTGGAAACAAAAAAAGATTTGCTGAAGTAAATTATAACCCAGTGATTGTCAGTTTCTGTGTTAGCATAAAAAGGATAATTTTCTGTTTCTTCTACCCTCCACTGTCTTTGCCATCCTGTTCCCCGAAATCTAAAAGGTTTACCATTTCTGAACTGTTTTATTGCTTACAAACTCTCCATGTGGAGCTTCTGTCCCTGCTGGGAGCAGAGCCATGAAGTTTTACCACATGCCATTGGGTGAATACCAATGAAGGAGGGATTAGGTCTTTAAATGGTTATTCAGGCTCACTTTAGAATCTCAACTGGTAGCAGGGTGGCAAATCTAACCATGGGTCTTCCTGCCCTGATTTAATATTGACAGAGGTGCGGAGAGGTCAAACATACCATTATCCAATCTAGTTTAATGACTTTCCTGTCTCTAAACAAGCTCTGAGAGAGGCCAAAAATGTCACCCTTTACCTACTGAAAAGTAACTTCAAATTCAGAATTGATTTCATTAAGAATCTACAATAATCTCATTAATCCAGTTGCATTCCAGTTTAATAAACAGAGATGATGTGACATTACATCAGGCAGTCTCCTCTGCTAAGACGTTTAATGAGAAGTGAGATTGTGATTATTGCTGCTTGCTCTATGATTGTAACATAAAACAAAAGTAGCAAGTTTTTATCATATTGATTTTCTTAAGAAGCAAACTATTGATCAAATATATTTCAGGAAATTCAGTGCATGAAGAAACATTTTAAATGGAAATACTTGTCCTCAACATGACTACAGTGTTAGTTTTAAAATAGTGGTCATCAGCTGAAGGACTCCAATGTAAAGACTTGAACATAGTTATGGACCAGGCCAGAACCCCTCAAAACACTTCAAGAAGGTAGCCCAGACCCTAAATTTGCTAGTTGTGTCAAGCAGGTGAAGAGTGGATATTCCAGGAGAGAATCAGCTGGTCAAGCGACATAGTTTCAAACGAAACAGAATTTATTTACAAGATTACTGAATGAAACACAAACAACAGAAAACAGAATACAGAATAACTTAACCTCTCCGAAAATCCAACGGATCATCTCAACTTAACGATGCTGTTTCAAAGACTTGCAACAAGCTCCATAAACACTCTCTTTGGCAGAGGTTCTTAGGATAGAAGTGACCTGCTTCTTTGTGTCCAGCAGTTTTTTTCACACTACTTTAAAAAAGCAAACCAAACCAGAGTAAAATTTGAGCAGGGAGAACTGGCCACTCCCCTTTCATTGTACAAGTGCTCTTTTTAAAACTTAAAAGCTTTCTGCCTGAGGCAGTATCTATTAGCTATTATCGAATTGGTCCTAAAACCCGACACCCCTAGGCTTTTCAGAACCTGTGCTGTTCACGACTTCTCTGCAAAAATAGCCAAGGACTGCATAATCTTGTTAAAGGAGCAGCTTTGTCACAATAATCAAGTGAATAATATAGGTTTTAAGTGTTCAGGTTTTGTTGAAACCCATAAAAAGCCCACATGAAATATATTATGTGAGCTCATTAAAATTATTCTGCTGGGCAGGAAGTGCTAATCGTACAGTTCACAGAACTGTTTAGGGAACAGTAACTTCAGTGTTAATTAAAGGTAATTAAAGTCTTTTCAAAGGGTGTTGCTCTGTCTGCAGACAACAATTCCTGCTTGAAGTAATTGGCTGGAAGATATCCAGACAGAGAATTTAAGCTCTCTACCACCATGATAGAGGCCTTTATCAAGGTTGTGGACAGAGGAAAGTGATCCTCTGTGTCTACCAATGTGCGGAAAGCCCTTCACACAACAGTTCTATTGTCAGTGGGAAGCAATCGACAAAGTTCAAGTCAATTCAAACCTGAAATACCAAAAGGAAGCTCAATAACTTCACCACAGTTATCATAGTAAGAATTGTGCTCTCCTGCATTCAGTTCACTCTTCCAGCTTCACTATGGATAATACTTTGTCTGCAATTCTCTTTATTCTCCTATAGTCATTGCATCATCCTATAGTCCACCTTTATGCCTCATACTTACAGAGTAATCAAATTATAACCTCACATCTGATCTCTATACAATATTCCACTGAAACAAGACTTTTATTGTGCAGTCTGATTCCATACAATGAGTTTGGGTTCAAGATAGACTCGAAAAGTGCTACAAGTGCAAACATTTCTATTAGCCAAATTGAAATAGAAATCTGAGATACTTTAAGGAAAAATAAGCCTTGATTAGTTAGATACTGTACCTGACTATACCTCATGACTAATGTTTTGTTATGAAGACATGCATGATATGCAAGAAGCTAATTTATAATATCATCAGCTGTTTTATATCTAATTTAGAATCTTACAAAGTAATACTTTCAAAACAAAAGGCACTAGTTGAAATAGTTAACCAAATGTTAAGCAATAGTTAAACTGACAATAGGTAAAAATGAGGACTGCAGATGCTAGAAACCAGAGTCTAGATTAGCGTAGCACAGCAGGTCAGGTAGCATCCAAGGACAGGAAAATCGAGGTTTCAGGCAAAAGCCCTTCATCAGGAATAGAGGCAGGGTGCCTGCAGGGTGGAGAGATAAATGAGAAGGGGGTGGGGGTGGGAAGAAAGTAGCATAGAGTACAATAGGTGAATGGGGGTGGGGATGAAGCTGATAGGTCAGAGAGGAGGATGGAGTGGATAGATGGGAAGGAAGATAGGCAGATAGGACTGGTCATGGGGATGGTGCTGAGCTGGAAGGTTGGAACTGGTGTAAGGTGGGGGGACGGGAAATGAAGAAACTGGTGAAGCCCACATTGATACCCCGGGGTTGAAGTGTTCCGAGGTGGCAGATGAGGCGTTCTTCCTCCAGGCGTTGGGTGGTGAGGGTGCGGTGGTGGAGGAGGCCCTGGACCTGTATGTCCTCGGCAGAGTGGGACGGGGAGTTGAAATGTTGGGCCACAGGGCGGTGGGGTTGATTGGTGCGAGTGTCCTACGCACAGCTACCTGGATTACATCTCTTCCCACCCTACCTCCTGCAAAAATGCCATCCCATATTCCCAATTCCTCCGCCTCTGCCGTATCTGCTCCCAGGAAGAACAGTTCCACCAGAGAACACACCAGATGGCCTCCTTCTTTAGAGACTACAACTTCACTTCCCACATGGTTGAAGATGCCCTCCAACGCATCTTGTCCACATCCTGCACCTCCGCCCTTGAACCCCACCCCTCCAATGCTAACAAGGACAGAACCCCCCTGGTGCTCACCTTCCATCCTACCAACCTTCGCATAAATCGCATCATCTGCCGACATTTCCATCACCTCCAAACGGACCCCACCACCAGAGATATATTTCCCTCCCCACCCCTATCCACTTTCCACAAAGACTGTTCCCTCCATGACTACCTGGTCAGGTCCACGCCCCCTAACAAACCACCCTCCCATCCCGTCACCTCCATCCAAGGCCCCAAAGGAGCCTTCCACATCCATCAAGGTTTTATCTGCACATTCACCAATGTTATTTATTGTATCCGTTGCTCCCGATACGGTCTCCTCTACATTGGGGAGACTGGACACCTCCTCGCAGAGCGCTTTAGGAAATATATCTCCGGGACACCCACACCAATCAACCCCACCGCCCTGTGGCCCAACATTTCAACTTCCCCTCCCACTCTGCCGAGGACATGCAGGTCGTGGGCCTCCTCCACCGCCGCACCCTCACCACCCAACGCCTGGAGGAAGGACACCTCAATTCCTGCCTCTGAACACTTCAACCCCAGGGTATCAATGTGGACTTCACCAGTTTCCTCATTTCCCCTCCGCCCACTCACCTATTGTACTCTATGCTACTTTCTCCCCACCCTCACACCCCTTTCATGTATCTCTCCACCCTGCATGCTCCCTGCCTCTATTCCTGATGAAATGCTTTTGCCCAAAACCTCAATTTTCCTGTTCCTTGGATGCTGCCTGACCTGCTATGCTTTTCCAGCACCACACTAATCCAGACCTTAAACTGACAATAGTTAAAATGTTGTATTTGTGAAGAACACAAACTGCTTTTTGAGAGACATGGAATCTACACCACTCTCAGAGAGAGGTTATGTGAAGCCAGCTCTTGGATATAAACGGTCAAAGAAAAAGACAGTCACAGAAGAAGAGGAAAGCAGCCTTATTCCCTCATTTATTTTCTTTGAAATCTTTTTCATCAAAGCTAAGCTGTTTATTTGATGGCTCAAAAGTATTCATAGTGCAATGCAAGCGTTTTTAAGATAGAACTCTGAATCTACTCCACTCTGTTGACTTAAAGAAACTTGCTGGCTTATTTCTTACATCAAGTTATACACAATACAGAATCAATGCTCATATAAGTCCATACTCTCATCAAGGGTGGCTCAGTGGCTAGCAATGCTGCCTCACAGCAACAAGGACCTGGGTTCAATTCCAGCCACAGGTGACTGTCTGTGTGGAGTTTGCATGTTCTCCCTGTATCAGTGTGGGTTTCCTCTGGGTGCTCTGGTTTCCTCCCATGGTCCAAAGATGTGCAAGGTAGGTGGATTGGCCATGCTAAATTGCCTATAGTGTTCAGGGATGTGTAGACTAGATACATTAGTCAGGGGAAATGTAAAGTAATAGGGTAGGGGAATTAGTCTGGGTCGGTTACTCTTTGAAGGGTTGGTGTGGTCTTATTGGGCCAAATGGCCTGTTTCCACATTGTAGGGATTCTATTCTATGAATCACACACTTAAAAATGCAGTGAAGAGAGCAGGAAATCCACCCTTTTATTTTGTCTTAAGAATGTAAGAACGTAAGAACTACGAGTAGGAGTGTACCTGCTTTGCCATTCAATAAGATCATGGTTGATCTTTTGTGGACTCAGTCCACTTACCTACCTACTCACCATAACCCTTCATTCCTTTACAGTTTGAAAATTTAACTTTGTCCTAAAAACATTCAATGAGGTAGCCTTAACTGCTTCACTGGACAGGGAATTCCGCAGATTCACAATCCTTTGGGTGAAGAAATTCCTCCTTAACTCAGTTCTAAATCTGCTTCTCCTTTATTTTGAGGCTATCCCCCTAGTTGTAGTTTCACCTACCAGTGGAAACAACCTCACTGCTTCTATCTTATCTATTCCCTTCATAATTTATTTTATAAGATACCCCCACCTTCTTCTAAATTCCAGTGTGTATTGTCTGAGTCTATTCAATCACTCCTCATAAGCCAGCTCTCTCTATTCTGGAATCAACCTGGTGAACTTCCTCTGCACCCCCTCTAGCGCCATACATCCTTTCTCAAGTAAGGAGAGCAAAACATGGCTTTAATAGTTTCATTTTTAATATCGTAGTACCATGGGGTCATTACAGCACAAAAGAAGGTCATCCAGTCCATTGAATTATTACTTTGGAAAAGACTTTTTAACTTACTTATATTTGTATCAAATCAGCACATATCCAAAACAATTTGCTATTGTCATATTGACAGGAATGAATCACTGTTTCATTGAAGAGAAGCAATTGAGATTGGCAACTTAAATTCTCCCAGAAAAGCATGTCAAAAAGACATAAATCCAGCAAATAAATTTGGAAACATTTTAACTGTTAATGAACATGTTTAACCTGGCTCATTTTGTGGAATAATTGTAATATGCTGTGGGTTCTGCACAATGTTGATGTTGGAAAGATCATGCACATTTTAAAATGAAAGCTTTCAACAAAGCAGTGTTTCAAATAGCTGTACAGTCCTGTGGTTAAGGGCAGCAGTGATGCTTGTTCTGTCAGAGCGAATGAACAACTATTTCCCTTGATATCTGCAAAACTTGTTCAACACTTCTTGGTGTTTGCTTCTATATATGTGTTTAAAAAAATTATTCCAATGTTATATTTAAGTCAAAGGATGAGTTTTGATAGCGTAAAAATGTACAGTTTGCACTGGCAGGAATAAGCGTAACCAGTGGACAAGGTGTAAGGTGAATGGCAGAAGAGCCAGAGGTTTGAGGATAGGTGGGGAAAGTTGGAGAATGGCAGAAGGCTAAGAACGTTCTATTTGGGTGGCAAGTTCTGATCTGACACATACTGCCCAAAAGAGTGTTGGAAGCAAATTCAATTGTAACATTCAAATAGGAATTAAATACAGGCTGAAACATCAGATCAAAGTGCAACATCACTGCCAAGTGACAGAATAGCAACTGTCTGTCACACAGATGGCTCTGCCTGTATATTTACACTGATACAAAGAATAGGTAGCATTTACATTTAGAAAACAATTCAAAGAACAGATAACCTGTATTAATTTATTTCGAGTTAAAGTTCAAGAATAATGAATTCCCGAAGCACCTGTGGATAGTTTAGTTTTACTGCACGTGCATTATTTTGCACAATTCATGTCTTGATATCTAAAGCAAAATGTTGATTTCTGAACAGTTTGGGGAACCATTACTAGGAATAATCCTGAACATTTCAATAATCTTATTTTTAACTTGTATCTGATGCCATGAAAGTCATTTTTCTGCATTGTGTAGCTGTGAAACTGATGATCTGTTTTCACTTCTGCACTGTAGTGAGAAACTACAGAACCATACACCACAATAGGCATGTCCACAGTATGTTAACATCAGAAGGCAGTTATCATCACACAGCAGGTTTATGTCATATGCATGTGTGCAGATACATACTGACCATAGACACTCTGTCACAGCTGGCTGATTTCACAGGGACCATCTCTACAAGCACAAGCTCTGACCACTAACAGCAGTGCTGTGAACAAATACTTTGTTGAAAATGTAGTTGAAAAGAAACATCTTCCAGGGAAACAGAAGTGGCATCCGACTAAATGGAGAGGTACAAAGTGCTGAAGGCCTTCCTTCTGTGTTAAATGTTTCGATGAGACTTTGTCTATAATAATTTTACATGTAAAAGTGCTGATTTAAATCTTTATTGTGCAGAATGGTTACTTCAATGTAAGAGTGCATGAATACCTTAATATTCAATGTGATATGTGTTTGGTGTTCCTCTCTCTGTGAATGTTGGACTGCTACATTTTTCATTCTCAACTGAAGACCAATGAAAGAAATACATACAGAGGATTGCTGAAAAGTTTCCTAAAGAGCTATTTGATTCCTTGTTCCTTCAGACTCCGAGCCTAATTTGTGTGATTGTATCTTAAATGTAGGGCCTACATATCTTAATGTGCTCTCCTATCAATTATCTGGAGTTAGATGTTATCAAGAAACTAAAGTTGATCCTACAGCAAATCAGCTGTTGCTGTGTCTCTTCATATCCTTGAAATGAAGTTCGACTCCCTGGTTATCACCACTGATCACTGCAAATTACATTTGTAGGAATTGTCCAGAAAACTGTATTACTAACTGACTTATAATACCTAGTGATCAGATTAACTTAAATTTGCATATATGCAATGAAAATTCAATTAATCATTACCTAAAGTAACATTTCATATTTTTGAAATAATTCTCAATGAACTGAAGCAGTGAGAAAGGTCAATTGGGTGTGTTATTCATGTAATAGATATTGGGATGGTTAGATAAATGTTTTATCTTTTATAGTTTTCCGAGCAAGATACCAAATACACCTAAACATAAATTTTAACTGGAATCATTTACTTGAACAAAATCATCATTTTATAATTATTGAAAGTTAAATTTCAAAGGAGTAAATTTGCACTTCTAATATCCTGAACCTTGAGCAATATTGTGCTTTCTTTCATAAACAAGGATTCAACAGTGGATAGATATAAACTGTCACTGTAAAACATGTAAAAGATTGCGGAGAAATAAAATGCCATAATAGAATGAATAATTAGAGGTATTAGCATATTTGAACTGAAATATTGAAAGTTGTATTGGTTCCATAAATGGAATAGGATTTCATTTCACATCTCACTCATTGATCAGATGTCTGCAATCTAACTTGTCTTCATATCAGTGTTTTGATTACAACATTATATATTTAGGTATAGATATTGCAATTTTGTATTGATTGAAGCAAAGTTTATCAATAAGAGCAGATTGATTTATTGCACTCTGTTTGGTTTGAGGACTTTAGCTATACCATTCGGGTCCTTGCAGATTCCAAAGTTAGTGTTTGTTATTGAACCAATGATGGATTTATCGCCGTCACACTTCAGACCATTTTCACAGGGACATTTGTAATAAACATTATACAGGAGCTGAAAAGAAAGATAGCTTTAATGTTTCCTTAATTTCATAAATAGATTGAGCAAATTAGTGTTGCTACGATTGGAGTCTTTTTCGTACAGACATCAGTCAGACATTGTTACATATCAAGATTTTGTAGACATTAAACAAATTGTATTTATCATTACAGTCAGTACAATACTATAATAAGAGTTTTGATTTGTTTAAATACAGCAAACATTGACAGCAAACAAATGTATCTACCATGCCCCTCTCCTCTCTCAGTTACTAATTTGAGGAGCATTAATGACAATTGTAAAGGTGTCTTTGGCACTGGCCATCTGCCAGAATAAAGATACATAAGAAACAGTTGGCATAAAAATAGGCTCAAATACAATAGTTAATGGTATGTAAATGAACTTTGAATCCTTGAAGAATTCCCTCCAAAAACAGGAACTGAGTTATATGCTAAATTTTAGAGTGAACCACCAGTACTATTGTGGGTTGTTACCAATTTTTGTTGTTCATCACTTGGGGAATACTGTTAACTGGCATGTTTTACACTCACATGTATTTTTCCAAATGGCCAAATTAACTGTTTGATCCTTCGCACACGGTTATAAGGTACTGCTAAGTAAAACATCTAGTTGTGGAATGAACCATTAAGGCTGACTACAAATGTGGGAAAACATACCTTGACTGAAGGTGAGGCAGTGGACTTAAACCTATAAACTGAACTTATTTTTGGGAATGAAGAAAAGAAGAAAATGCAATTGTCGTTTATGCTGATTGACTTAAAAGTTGCCGTGTGAAATATATTTTCTTCGAAAGAACAAGAATAGTTTCCATGTGCTTTATAAAAAGGCTCTAAAGTTACTCCAGATGGAGTGGCACGATAGCTCAGTGGTTTGTACTGCTGTCTCCCAACACCAGGGAACAGGGTTCAATTCCACACTCAAGTGACTGTCTGTGTGGAATTTGTACATTCTAGGTGTCTGTGTGGGTTTCCTCCAGGTGCTCCAGTTTCCTCCCACAGTCCAAAGATATGCAGGTTAGGTGGATTGGCCGTGCTAAATTGCCCAAGTGTCCAGGGATGTGTAGGTTAAGTGGATTAGCCTTGGGGAATGCAGAGGTAGAGGGACAGGGTCAGAAATGTGTCTGGGTGGGATGCTCTTTAGAGGGTCGGTGTGGACTCACTGGCCAAATGGGTGGCTTCCAAACTTTTGGGACTCTTACAATTTTATAATAACACTCATGACTTGGTGGTAGCACTAAAACCTCCGAGTCAGAGAGTTGTGGTTCCAGTCTGACCCCAAATCTTTAAGTAGAAAATTGAGGTTGACATTCTACTTCAGGATGCTGCACTGTCAGAGAGGGAAATTTTCAGAGGAAATGTCAAGATGTCCCCTCTCCGTGCTCTCAGGTGGATATAAATAATTATATGGCATTATTAAGAACGCATTCTCCCTATTTATCCCTCTATCACTAAAACAGATTAAATAGTCATAACATAGTCATGGTATCATGCTATGTACAAATTGACAGCTACGCTGCATCCATTAGTTAAATCATTGTAAAGTACTTTGGAACACCAAGAAGTCAGCAAAGCTGCTCTATAAATGCAAACTTTTAAAAATTTGTAAATAAATTGATGAAGCAAGATTAATTCATGCAAAAAAATGGTGCAGAAGATCAGATTAGAAATATTTATTTATACCATGGGTCAAATTTTACCAGAATTCGATGATGTATCAATTTTGGCAAGTTTCATCAAGGGTTTCTCTCCATAAATCCCAGTGCCTTTTCCCACAAAATCGTCCTAAATGCACCTCATTACCAATGCACCAACTCTCACATGCCCCATTCCTTATATTCTCCAATTCACCCCAGTCAGAAGTTCTCAGCACTGCTATACTTAAAGTCCTTTGTGTATCCTGTCAAATGTTCAGTCTGCAGCTGCCTTGCAGAGATTCCTCAGATATGTTGGACAAAGGGAAATTGGATCCCACTTTGCTGACAACATCTTGGATGTCTTAATGGATAAGTGTGCATATGATTGCTGCCCATAGAGGCTGACCAGGGATGTTGTTGCCAGGATTAAAAGATAGAGATCTGGAGTCGCCAGGTTACCACTTTGACTTTTGTGTTGATAATTTCACTGTCTAGCTTCTATCTAGTGGATAGGTATAATGAGGATGTTACTACATGCAAATAGACCTTAATGGCTCTTTGCAAAACATTTGTCTTGCCATTGCACATTTGATTGGAAAATGAGAGTTTTTGCTTTTGACTTGGGATTCTCATTATTGCTAATCTCATAAGTTTCCCAACGCTCTTACCAATGACCAGATTGTTCAATGGCTGAGAAAATTCAATCCACTGTCTTAACATGCTGCACAAAAATTTCTTTGCAGAATGAATAACTTTTGGAGTATAATAATTGTTACGTAGGTGAATGGAGTTCCAAAGTAACAATGAACAGCATGGTGGTCTTTGTACCACAATCACACAGTGAAAGGAATAAGCTATACATATATGGTTCGATACCCCAGGTAATGGTGGGCAAAATCACTCAAACCTTTAGTAGATTAGATTACCTATAGTAAGGAAACAGGCCCTTCAGCCCAACCCCACCAAAGAGTAACCCACCCAGCCCATTCCGCTACCCTTGACTTACGCATCTAATACTATGGTCGATTTAGCATGGCGAATTTACCTGATTTGCACATCTTTGGATTGTGGGATGAAACCAGAGGAAACCCATGCAGACACGGGGAGAACATGCAAACTCCACACAGACAGTCACCCAAGGTGGGAATTGAACTCAGGTCCCTGGTGCTATGAGGTAGCAGTGCTAACCACTGAGCCATTGTACCACCCCAGTACTGGGGTACTTGAGTACTTACATGATTTGAGCATGCATCTCTTTCAGCACCTTTAGAAGCACACCTTGCAAGACTCAGTCCAGTGTCTCTCTGGCAACATCCACTCTTGCACTGAAAGCTTCCAACACAGAGCTCACCATTACTCTTTAGAAAAATAAGACAAATTTTGGGAATGTTAAAGTCCATCAGTGATACTAACTATGGGATTATGAAATGTACTTCCTAAAAATATACCCACCAGGTTCTTTCAGTCATGCATCCACATTCTTTGAAATTATGCCCAAATGAAGACTAGTATTACCTGCTTGGATTGCATGCAAAATAATTTCTGTACCACAAGCAATGATCCAGCTTTCTTCTGAGATATTTTACTAAACAGAAGTATTTTCATCAAGCTTTTCATTAAACACAACTTTTGCTAAAGCACAGAACTGTTTTAATTTTGGTCACACCAATTTATTCAATAAATAGACACAAGAAAAAGTTCTCTGAAAGTCTTTGGTGAATTTTGCTCAGTGTTCTCCAATTCCTGTTCCAACAAATTAGTGGAATACCTGTTGAAACCTCAGAAAAATTACATCACTTTTAGAATTTCCATCAAATTTCTGGCAGATAAAAGCAGTCCAAGGAAATTCACCTCTAAAAGCATGATAATAAGTCAGTTATTTCATGTGTAACCTCTTTCTTGATAACCTCACCACTGATCACTGATATTGCATTGTCTTGTATACATTCCATGTGATCTTACCAAATTCAGAAATAATCCTCTCTCTGGAGCAGCTATTCCCACTGCAATGCAGCACGTCAGGAAGACCAAAGTTACCCTCATGTTGCACAGTAGCGGACAACTATTAGTGCAATGAAGGAATTTCAATTCTTGCTTTTATAGCCATTCAATAAATTATATATGCAAGTTAATCATTAAGCTTTATCCTTTTATTCCCTGCAATTATTGCTTAATACTGTTCATTATGATTATCAGTGTGAGACTTTGACAGATGTCATGATTGTAAGCTGTTAGTTAATGTTGACTGTTCCCCTGCTATGTTTTTCCTACTTTTATTTCAAACAGATGTTCTGTAAAACTTTACTCACTTACTATGTTTAACATTCACACTACATTAGTTGCTGTTATCAGTCCTGAAGCACAGACGCTTATTTGTAATCTAACATGTTTAGACATTGAAAAGCAAACAACTTGACAGACTTGATAAATTACTCATGGTAGTGGATAATGTGGTTGCTCAAAGCACAATTTTGAGCCACTCAGTGGGTTAGACATTAAGTACACTCTGTTGGTGGTTATGTTGGCCCAAGAGGGGACGTGTTTGATTAGGCAAATTATCTATTTTTGTGCTTTTCATTATATAATCTTGGTTAGGCATGGTTACAATTCACAACAGTGTCCATGAGCCCAGAATATGGGAAAACAAATTAGCCAGGGTTCTAACTAACTCATTCTCAAAGCCACGCAATTTAATAGAAAGGCTTATATCAGCCACCTTGCCCTCTCCTTACTGCTTCCACCCTTCACCTTGAAAAAAATGTTTTTCTTTCAATAAATTCCAACAATCATCCCATGAATTTTAATTGCTTTACATTTATAGAATCATCAACAGAGTTGAATTACAATTCATAGCTGTATCTTTATCCTTATGCTTTGTTTCAACAGAATAAATTATTTTCCCATCCTCGTTGAGATGCTACTTGTTTTATGCGAAAATATTGCACTCCAACTCACAAATTGTGCTCAAAACTATTTCTCAATTTTTAATATTGACAGTATTAGATTTGGCATTTCAGATGCAGTTCAGTTGGTAGCATTCATATTGCTGAAACACAAAGTTTCAAGCCCTACTCCAGGACTTGAGGGGAAAAAAATCCTACCTGACACTGCAGTGTAATACTGAGATGGCATGACACAATTGAAGATGATATCTTCAAGATGCAACATTAAACTGAGGCCCAACTTGCCTTTTTAGATGAATGTAAATGATTGTATGACACGGTTTTGAAGAAAGGCAGGACAGCTATTTCCCAGTATGTATCCCTCAAAAATAATCACTGAGAAAAGGATTATCTGATCATTATTACATCACTACTTTTGAATGTTTACTGAGCACATATAGGGTGCCACATTTCCTATGTTGCACCAGTGACTAAACTTCAAAAGTACATTAGCTGCTGCGAATATCAGTGATCAGTGGTGAGGTTATTAAGAAAGGGGTTACACAGGTAATAACTGACTTATTGTCATGCTTTTAGAGGCGAATTTCCTTGGAATGCTTTTATCTGTCTTAAATTTGATGGGAAGTCTAAAAGTGATGTAACCTTTCTGAGGTTTCAACAGGTATTTCGCTAATTTGATGGAACAGGAATTGGAGAACACTTAGCAAAATTCATCAAAGTGTTTCAGAGAACTTCTTCTTATGTCTGTTTATTGAATAAATCAGTGTGACCAAAATTAAAACAGTTCTGTGCTTTAGCAAAAGATGTGTTTAATGAAAAGCCTGACGAAAATATATTTGACAAATCTGGTGATTATGTAAATTGCTATATAGGTGCAGGTCTAATAGGATTTACAACAGCACAATAAAAAACTCGTATTACTCTCCCTTGTTTTTATAATGTCGCTGGAATCAGCCCTGCATCTTATCACAATGATTTCTGTTTAAAATATTTTCATTGAAGAATATGTTAATTTTGAATGCTTGATCAATAGAAACAGCTGTTAATCACCTTCCTTGACTGACTTTATATAAAATTCATCAAAGCACATAAAAGGTAAAATTAAAGATAATTTCAAATTTGTTTGACGTACATTAATGTTTTTTAATAATAACAGGCAAAATGTTAAAATAAAATCCATTTACTCAATGATATTCTTCCTAAGCCAGAAGTTAAATTATTCTATTCATTGTGTATCGATCCTTCAATTTCACCATATATTGGATAAACAATAATAGAGGTCTGGCTTCAATGTAAAAACTCATTCTATTTTATATGTTTCCAACTGCTACTGCTTTTGTTTTACTGATCCTCATATGTCCAGCCAGTTCAATGATATAGAACAGAGTTGGGAACTGCACACATTTTGTTGTTGATTTTATAGTTTAATGTCTGTACTGACACTCTCAGCTGTATCCCTTGCCACTTACACCTCTGCTGCTCTATTTACACATGATAAGCAGTTTCATTAAACTAGAATAAACACCCAATGGCTCAGTGGTCAGCACTGCTGCCTCACAGCAACAGGGAACCAGGTTCAATTCTTGCCTTGGGGGACTGTTTGTATGTTCTCCCTGTGTCTGTGTGAGTTTCTGCCTGGTGCTCTGATTTCCTCCTAAACTCTATGACTCTATGTGCAGGTTCAGTGGATTGGCCACACTAAATTACTTCCAAATCGACGTTTCGGGCAAAAGCCCTTCATCAGGAATAAAGGCAGTGAGCCTGGAACGTGGAGAGATAAGCTAGAGGAGGGTGGGGGAGGGGATGAAGGTGATAGGTCAGGGAGGAGAGGGTGGAGTGGATAGGTGGAAAAGGAGATAGGCAGGTAGGACAAGTCCAGACAAGTCATGGGGACAGTGTGGAGCTGGAAGTTTGAAACTAGGATGAGGTGAGGGAAGGGGAAATGAGGAAGCTGTTGAAGTCCACATTGATGCCCTGGGGTTGAAGTGTTCCGAGGCGGAAGATGAGGC
>NC_057735.1:21117339-21122705 GCF_004010195.1 Chiloscyllium plagiosum
CACTGTCCCCATGACTTGTCCGGACTTGTCCTACCTGCCTATCTCCTTTTCCACCTATCCACTCCACCCTCTCCTCCCTGACCTATCACCTTCATCCCCTCCCCCACTCACCCATTGTACTCTATGCTACTTTCTCCCCACCCCCACCCTCCTCTAGCTTATCTCTCCACGCTTCAGGCTCACTGCCTTTATTCCTGATGAAGGGCTTTTGCCCGAAACGTCGATTTCGAAACTCCTTGGATGCTGCCTGAACTGCTGTGCTCTTCCAGCACCGCTAATCCAGAATCTGGTTTCCAGCATCTGCAGTCATTGTTTTTACCATACTAAATTACCCATAGTGTTCAGGGATGTGTAGGTTAGGTGTTTGTGGTAAACATAAATGATTTGGAGGAAGGTGTAGGATGCCTCATTAGCAAGCTTGCAGATGATACTAAGATTGGTGGTGATAGTGAAGGGGACTGTCAGAGAATACAGCAGAATACAGTTGGAGAGTTGGGCAGAGAAATGGGAGATGGAGTTCAATCTGAACAAATGTGAAGAGATGCATTTTGGAAGATTCAATTCCAGAATGAACTATACAGTAAATGCAAAAGTCCTGGGGAAGATTGATGTCCAGAGAGATCTGAGTGTTGAGGTCTATTGTACCCTAAAGGTGGCAACTCAGTTCAGTAGAGTGGTCAAGAAGGCATACAGCATGCTTTCCTTCATCGGATGGGGTATTGAGTACAAGCATTGACAGGTCATGTTTCAGTTGTATAAGACTTTGGTTCAGCCACATTTGGAATATTATGTAGAGTTCTGGTCGCCACATTATCAAAAGGATATGGATACTTTGGACAGGGTGCAGAGGAGATTCACCAGGATGTTGCCTGGTATGGAGAGTGCTAGCTATAAGGAGAGGTTGAGTAGATTAGGATTATTTTCATTGGAAAGAAGGAGGTTGTGGGATGACCTGATTGAGGCCAGAAAATCATGAGAAGTGTAGATAGGGTGGATAACAAGAAACTTTTTCCAAGAGTGGAGGACTCACTCAATTACGAGTGGTCACGAGTTTAAGGTGAGAGGGGAAAAGTTTAGGGGAGATATACATGGAAATTTCTTCATGCAGAGGGTGGTGGGTGCCTGGAACGCATTGTCAGCAGAGGTGGTATGGGTGGGAACGATAGTGTCATTTGAGATATATCTGGACAGATAGAAGAATGGCAGGGAGCAAAGGGATACAGATCCTTAGAAAATGGGTGGCAGATTTAGATAGAGGATGGAGATTGGTGCAGGCTTGGTGGGCTGGAAGGCCTGTTCCCATGCTGTAATGTTCTTGTTCTTTGTGTGTTGGCCATGGGAAATGCAGGGTTACAGGGATTAGTTCGGAGGAATGGGATGCTGTTCGGAGGGTTGGTGCGGACTTGTTGGGCTGAATGGCCTGTTTCCACACTGTGGGGATTCTATAAAAATTTGCTCAACTCTTGCAAATAATCATGAAAATGTGCTTCTGTGTTAACTATTAAATGAATAGCTGTTGTTATGTTAGACCTCCCATTAATAGCTTATAAAATCAGGTGAAACATTTCATAGTCTTCCAGTAAGGCAAGTTCAAACTGCTGCTTGCTTATCAAGGTGCTCTCACATAGCGGTAACACGGAGTGTATATGGTGACCTTGGGCATTCTATTGTTGCTCGCAAAGTACAAAGACAAATAAATGGCAGTGAGCTTAGCTTGAATTGGTGTCAGTACAAAATTGACGAGATAGTTGTTAGCTGATCCATCATAAGTGCTAACTAGGCACTTACGATTGACAAGTGAGCTGTTAATTCAGTGTGAAAATTGCTGTTGACTTGTTGAACTGTTGTTTGGTTCTGCTGTCATTTATTTTGAGTTTCCAATTCCTTTAAATATTTCAAGACAGAATGGCAGAAATCAGTGAATGTGGATTTTGAATAGTGTTGAACTTGCTGGAAACTAAGAGGTTGATTTCATCTTGCTGACATTCTCGTTACACTTAAATATGAAGGAGCAGAAGGTGAAGCAGCATGTGAAATTGAATTACCAATATACCAACAAAGATTGTCAAGTGGACCTTGATTTAAGGCAGCATTAGCTCCTGTTAGTAATAATGAGGATCAGATTCTTAAACAGGATTTCTCAATTACCCTCTAAGATCAAGACCCCATAATTTTGTACCAACAACACAAACAAACTATGGATGTGGTCTTGCATACAGAAATCTAAGACCTCAGCAAATACATATAGTCATCAAGTCATAGAGATGTACAGCACGGAAACAGACCCATTGGTCCAACCCATCCATGCCGACCAGTTATCCCAACCCAATCTAGTCCCACCTGCCAGCACCCGGCCCATATCCCTCCAAACCCTTCCTATTCATATACCCATCCAAATGCCTTTTAACTGTTGCAATTGTACCAGCCTCCACCACTTCCTCTGGCAGCTCATTCTATGCACGTACCACCCTCAGTGTGAAAATGTTGCCCCTTAGGTCCCTTTTATATCTTTCCCCTCTCACCCTAAACCTATGCCCTCTAGTTCTGGACTCCCCCAACCCAGGTGAGATACTGCTCTTTAATTATGTAGTCACTCTGCCAATGAATTCTCTGTAGCTTTGCATGACTGACCATGTCACGATTCCAAGGCAGTATGTGGCAGTAATGTCCTTAAGGGCCGTGGCTTAATATGCCTTGCTGATCGTGGTCCCTTTGGCAGTATATTGTACGTGTGTTCCAAATTGCTAAAAGTTGAGTCATGCAATTGCAATTAAACATTGAGTTAGAGCAGAGCATTAGGAGTAAGAAATTCATGAGGGTGGGTTAAACTTCAGTCATCCACTTTATGATGAAGATGTAGGACAGATGATGTTAATTGCCACCCGAAGATGCTACAGACTCAAGGGAGAGACCACCTGCATCAAAACTGTTTAGGCTTTGTCTTTTTTTGGGAGAAGAGATGAAAAACAACAGAGATAAGTGGAAGTTGGAGCCAATATAATAAAGTAATCAAAGTAGGGTAAGGAAAGTAACATTAGCATAAGGGAAGTTGGTTTGTAATATTCTACTATAAGCATATTCTTTTTATAAACAAGGAGTAATTAAGGGGCTGAAGTGAAGTAATGGCAGCAGAGCTCACAACTGTCTATGTGACAAATCATGCAAGTTTCACTTGTTCTTGGTGGTCATGTGGGCAGGAACTGTGTCCATCTGTAGTTACTGGTAAACCACATTTCAGAGATGGAGTTGCAGACATACTCACTGTGGATCATTTGCGAAGCTGAGTGTACCATGTATAGTGCATTCGCTGAGATGATCACACTGCAGATGAAAATTGAAAAGCCAGAAAGGGCATGGGTAACCACCAGGCAGAGTAGAGCAAGGCAGGTGCTGTAGGAGTCTGCTGTGGCCAGCCCCCTTTCTAACAGATATACCAGTTTGAATAATGTTGTGGAAGATGACTGTGCAGGGAAAGCAATGGTAGCCAAATCCATGGCACAATGGAACTGTCTGCTGGACAAGAGGGGAGGAAGAAGAAAGCTAAGGCTATAGTGATAGGAGATTCAACTGTAACAGAAACAGACAAATCAAAGTTCTAAACTGTGGGGAAGGCCAATTTTAATAAGGTCAGATATTGTCTGACCAGAGTGGACTGGGAGCAGATACATTTAGGCAAATCTGTGTCAGAGCAGTATGACAAATTCAAGAAGGAAATGGTGCGAGTACAGAGCCAACATGTTCCAATAAAGATAGAAATCAGACCAAACAAATCCAACAAACCCTAGATATTAAGGGGTATACAAATTTGAATAAAGAGAAAAAGGGGAAGCTTATGGCAGATACTGAGGCCCTAGAGGAATACAGAGTGTGTAATGGGAAATTTAAAATGGAAATTAGGAGAGCGAATAGGACACAATGAGGATATAGGATCACTGAGTGTCACAGCAAAAAGGAAGCTATTCCATACCTTTGCATTTTATTTAAATAGAAACAATCAACTATCCAATCCAATGTCCTCATGATTGCCTTTAACCTGCCTTTACCATACTTTCAGGCAGTACATTCCAGACACAAACCATTGTATCCTCATTGTGTTAAAATGTAATTTCTCTTCACATTTACCTCCTTTGTTTTAAATCTGTGCCTTCTCCTTGATCCTTTCACAAGCTGGATCAATTTTGGATCTCTTCTTAACCTTCTTCTCTCCAAGGAGAATAGGCCCAACCTCTTAAATCTATCCTTCTAACTGAACTGGCTCCAGTCTCATCCTTGGTTTCATGGTCACCATGACTGAGACTAGCTTTCACTTCCGTAATTACTAATTAATTGATTTTAAAATGTTAAATGTGCTGCACTAGTGTGATTGAATCCATGTCACCAGAACATTATCTGGGCCATTGGATGACCAGCCCAGGCACATTAACGTGAGGTCACTATTTCCCTGCAGATCTATACAATGATCAGAGTTTTGAACAGATCTCTAAGGGTTTGGATATGGCCCCAGCTTCTGAGTAACCTATAAAAATCTCTACCATATCGGGATCTCCATTAGACATTGCAGATTTTACAGGATTGAAAAAGGAGGCAACTGTGTGGGAAATTCCAATATGTACCTGGTAGCTCTTTTACTATTCTTCCAATTAAATATACTCACAGGGCTCACGCATTTATATCAAATTTGTGTGGGCATACTGGATGGGAATGGCGCTGTTAATTTCAATCTCCTTCTAATGTTGCAAATTTGGATAAATGATAAAACAGAGAAAGAATATATTCAAAATCCTAAATGGAGAAACACGAATCTCAAGCAATGGCCTGAAGCTGGCAATCTTTGCTAGCAGTTCACAGAAAACATTTCAGTTTATAATTCAGTTTATGGATTTGGTTCTGGGTAACGAACCAGGTCAGGTGTTAGAATTGGAGGTAGGTGAGCACTTTGAGGACAGTGACCACAATTCGGTGACTTTTACTCTAGTGATGGAGAGGGATAAGTGTGCACTGCAGGGCAAGAGTTATAGCTTGGGGCAGGGAAATTATGAAGCGGTGAGGCACGACTTAGGATGCGTGGCTTGGAAAAGTAGGCTTCAAGGCATGGGCACAATTGCTATGTGGAGCTTGTTCAAGGAGCAACTATTGGATGTCATTGATAAGTATGTACCTGTCAGGCAGGGAGGAAAGGGTCGTGTGAGGGAGCCGTGGTTTAATAAGGAATTGGAATCCCTTGTTAAACGGAAGAGGGCGGCCTATGTAAAGATGAGGCATGAAGGTTCAATTGGGGCGATTGAGAGTTATAAGGAAGCCAGGAAGGACCTGAAGAGAGAGCTAAGAGCAGCAAGGAAGGGACATGAAAGGTCCTTAGTTGATAG
>NC_057735.1:21123345-21251072 GCF_004010195.1 Chiloscyllium plagiosum
TTAAATGTTGTAATTGTACCAGCCTCCACCACTTCCTCTGGCAGCTCATTCCATACACGCACCACCCTCTGCATGAAAAAGTTGCTCCTTTGCAGATGGGGTACTGGGCTAATAGATGGGGTACTGGGCTAATGGTCGGATACTTGGTAGTGTGGATGAGCAGAGGGATCTTGGTGTCCATGTACACAGATCTCTGAAGGTTGCCACCCAGGTAAATAGTGCAGTAATGAAGGCATGTGGCGTACTGGCTTTTATTGGTAGAGGAATTGAGTTCCGGGGCCCTGAGGTCATGTTGCAGTTGGATAAGACTCTGGTGCGGCCGCATCTGGAGTATTGTGTGCAGTTCTGGTCGCTGTACTATAGGAAGGATGTGGAGGCACTGGAACGGGTGCAGAGGAGGTTTACCAGGATGTTGCCTGGTATGGTAGGAAGATCGTATGAGGAAAGGCTGATGCACCTGGGGCTGTTTTCATTGGAGAAAAGAAGGTTTAGTGTGACCTGATAGAGGTGTACAAGATGATTAGGGGTTTAGATAGGGTTGACCATGAGAACCTTTTTCCACGTATGGAGTCAGCTATTACAAGGGGGCATAGCTTTAAATTAAGGGGTGGTAGGTATAGGACAGATGTTAGGGGTAGATTCTTTACTCAGCGAGTCGTGAGTTCATGGAATGCCCTGCCAGTAGCAGTGGTGGACTATCCCTCTTTATGGGCATTTAGATGGGCATTGGATAGGAATATGGAGGATAGTGGGCTAGTGTAGGTTAGGTGGGCTTGGATCGGCGCAACATTGAGGGCCAAAGGGCTTATACTGCGCTGTATTTTTCTATGTTCTATGTTCTATGTTCTATCTTTGCTGCCTTAACACTTATAAATAAAACCTGCACCTCAAACAGACTGCAACTGCTCAAAGACCAATTTTGCTCTCCATGTCAACTAATATTAAAGTTAGCATATTACTGTGGTAACATTCTCAGCAGTCAAGGACTTCAAAGGAATTCATGTCCAAGTCTACAGGTCTCAATAGACTTAGAGGTTTAAAGGATGTGGCTAATGAGGTAGTAGATGTGTTAGTGTTCACTTTCCAAAGTGAATTGATTCTCAAAAGCTTCCATCAGACAGGATAGAAGCAAATAAAACCCTTCTCTTCCAGAAGGGAGGGAGTTAATAAAGGGGAAAGTAGAGGCCAATTAGTTTGATGCGAGTCCTGGGGAACGTGTTAGAATTGCTCATTAAGGAGTTTAGAGCTGCACACAGAAAAAGCTCAAAGTAATGAAGAAGAGTCAACATGATCTTGTGAAGGAAAAATCACATTTAACCGTTCCTTTGAATCCTTTGAAGAAGTAACATGTGCTGTGTATAAAAGATATCATGTACAGTGCTTTGACTTTCATAAGGCAATATGACAAGGTGCGAGACAAAAGAATATTGCACAAATTAGGAGGTCATGGTGCAGGGGAGTTTTACTAGTACGGATAGTGTAGCTTTTGGAGTGCTGGTCTTTACTCAGGTGAAGTTCTCCCCTCAGAGGTAGGGTCACTTGACCCGAAACATTAACTCTGATTTCTCTCCACAGATGCTGCCAGACCTGCTATGCTTTTCCAGCAATCTTTATTTTTATTTCTAATTTACAGCTTCTGCAGTTCTTTTGATTTCTGTATATTCATGTCATTTGTTTTGGGCAAACAATCCCTCCTAGTGAGCTACTAAGCAGGCAGAACATGACTCTAATTAGAAAGGCAAATCTCAAAATTGATGCGTATGGGATCATTACATCCTTTTTCTGCCTCGGTTGTGCTTCAAAGAGGAATTCACATTATTTCTTGTGTGCCGTGACCGTTGTAGCTGGTAAACCTCCTACATTCTAATCTTTGTGAATTAAAGGTCATTCAAAATGCTGCTGTTGGCTAGAATTCGTCTTTCATTTTAAAAGAGTCAATTACATCAAAACGTACCGCAGTATCCATATAATTCTTAGGAATGCTGGTTTTGCTCTGGTGGATCTGCACTGCACTTCCTCCAAGGTCAGTTTATCCTTCCTAATCAAAGTTTGACATCCTCAATTGGATGCAGTAGTCCAAATGAGATCTGAAAACAGAGAGTATTGCTACTAAATATGAAGAATTATCATGAATATTCTATTAAATTGCATGCCTCTACTCAAACACAACTCTTCAATTGTATTACTCATTGTATTCTGCTTAGCTGATTTCTAAAAAAAATTCAGATTACTCCTACACAGCTGGAGAGTAATTTATTCAGGGAGTACAGTGTGTTGTAAGAAAGTGCTCCCTCCATAGAAAATCCTAAATGAGTAAGTATCAGGAATGCTACTAATTTTGGCTCTCATTTTTCTGTGGAAATAAGGAGGGGAATTTGAGAACAGATGAGTGTATGGATTCAAGTGTCGGTGGTGAAGTCCAAGAAAAATGTAAGCAGCTCTAAAAATGCAGCTAGCTCTAATCCCCAATTTAATTTTAGTTGGTTAGACAGTGTCAATGTCAACCCTTGGGAGAGACTGGTTGCCAATTTTAACATGTTCATTAGTCAATTTCAGTGATATTGATATGGGCTTTGCAGTTTAACATTGACTTCACAGGCATTCAAATGTTTTTGATCTTGCCAATAAAAATAAGGCAAGAACACAATGACAATTCAAGGATTGAAATCAAAGCAGGGAATTATGCCAGTCATCACTGTTACAACAAGAAAGAGAGGAGTGAGTTAGCTACCCTCCTTTTAACCCTCAGCTGTGTGCAACAAAGATTTTTAGCAGACAAATACCTCAAGTTCAATTAAAACCTAGTTCATTAGGTCAAATTATTGAGCCAAACACAAAGTTTCTTTGAGTGATAGAAGAATTTTGTTACCTTGAGAAAAATAAAATACAGATCTAACACACACACACACACTCCAGATTATTACTTGAGCCACATGGGAATTGGTATAGGCCTAAAGCTTGGTGTGAGAGAAATGTATTTAAATTCATAGGGCACTAGTGACACAGCTATAAACCTTGAAAATGAGAGAATAGTTAGTATGAAAAGGAATATCAAGAATAGACAGTTTAAAAAGTCCTTAAGGTCCTCAAGGAGTTAGATTAAACCTGGGGCCATGATTGATTAATTGATATGTTGTATCCTCAACTCAGGTGAAATGTGTTAAATGTGACTAAATGTTTTCTTTGAGTTCTCAGTGAATAGGTGTTTCTCCAATTCATTTTTTCAACAGGAGCTATATTTTGAAAAACTATGAGAAAGGAAAAAAATGTTAGAAAGAAAACAAGCCTCTACTTCTGCTCATATAAATCCAGTTACTTCATCTCTGCTCCCAAAGTTTTTTTTCCTTAAATGAAATACAGTTTCTTCATTTTACTCATATTCCCTGGTCTTACTTCATTGTTATTCTCAAGATGAATAATCTACAGGGTACTTTCATCCCAAGATGTGAAAATTCCAGAAACCTGGAGATTACAGAAATCTAACGAACTGTCCTACTGCTGGGATAAACCTGCTCACCTGAACTGAAAACCTCTTATTTCTGCTAGGATGAAATTCTAATCTGATCCTCTTGAATAAAACAGATACTCAACTACCAGTATCTCCTAATCATTTGTTTCCTTCGGTATATCATAAACTCAGCGGTGTAAACACTTCATCAATTGATACTACCAGAATCTATCTCGGTAATTACCAAGTCATATGCTTTCTTGGAAATTACGTATTGAAATTACTTTTACAAATTATTTTCCAACCTCAAAATTCTTTTTAAAGAACTGAAACCAAAACCCATCTGCCTCAATTTTTAAAAATTCAAATTCCCACAAGATATTATGTACTTAGAGACCTTTATCATACTTTAGCATGGAGTGTTCAGAAAAAAGATCTTAAGACCCTAGATTATTGTCAATTCATGTTTCAAATTTGTAAATATGAACAAAAGATGGACCTCGCAACATGTTTCAGTTAGTATGCTCAAAAAAGTTAAGAAACAGGAATATAATGCCACAGAAGATACGGAGGCCTATGCTAATATTTAACACTTATATAACATAATACAACACAGGAACAGGCACTTCAGCCCACCAATTCCTAATGCTTATTTAGAACCACTGCTTATTGCCCATTCACAGTTTATATTCCTCTATTCACCTCCCATTCATTTGTTTATCAAGATACATCTTAAACATTGCTAACATGCTCGCTTCCACTAGCTCCTCTGGCAATGCATTCCAGGCATCCATCACCTTCTGCATGAAAAACTTTCCCCTTACCTCTCCCCTAAATTTTCCCCCTCTCACCTTGAACTTGTGTCCTATTGTAGTTGACCTTTTCATCCTGGGAAAAAGTCTCTGACTATCCAGCCTCTATGTGTCTTTCATAATTTTGTAGACCTCTATCAGGTCTCTCCTCAACCTCCATCTTTGCAGTGAAAACAATCTGAGTTCGTCCAACCTCTCCTCATAACTAAGACCCCCCAGAGCAGTCAACGTCCTGGCAAATCTTCTCTGCACCGTCTCCAAAACATCCATGTCCTTCTGGTAGTGTGGCAACTATTGAATATTGAATATTCCAAATGTGACCTAACTAAAGTATCGTAAGATGTAAGATAACTTGCCAACTTTTATATTCAATGCCCTGGCCAATAAAGGCAAGCATGCCAAAAATTAATATTTTCTTGTATACAGGTGACCTATTTCCACTTCAGGTAAAAGGAATACACAATTCACTCCACTCTGTCATAACAACATGCTTCAACTTCAACATCAAACTAGTACCTTTAATGTACTGCTGTGAGAATTTTTCCATTGATATTCTTGGACAAGTTTGACTGAAATTACAAATTAATGCTATCTTAGGGTTACTTTGGTGCTTTAGGTCCACTTATAATGTTGATGCTTCCAAACCTCATTTCATGTAATAGTGTTAAAGCCGGCTGACAAAAAAATAACTTTCACCCCATTTGACTGGGTTAGATTTGAACACAGGTTATTAAGGTGAAAGGGAAACACCTAATCCAGCTAGTTACTCACCAGCAGTTTAGTTTCAAAGCAATCAGAACCTCAGGGCTGTCGAGAAATCTTTTCTAACATTAGCAAAGAAAAACCCTCAACTCATGGCATGTGTTCTACGACTAAAATTCTTTGAATTCTCCAAGTTTTCCCAACTTTTCTCAATAAATAAAACAAGATGCATGAGACTTCTCCATTCCCATTGAATATAAAGTTCTTCATGGCCTTTGAAGAACATATCAATCTTTTGTTAAAATGAGAATATCTATTACAATCACAGGACTTTCATTCGGGTTCTAGCAAAGTTGAGAGAATGAATGCATGAAATGTTTCCACAACACCACCCCATGTGTTTTTAGGAAAATGAAATAGCACAATGTGAGAGAATGCAATGTAGAATTTTCATACTGCATTGAAAACTTAATCCTTGCCACTTAAGCTGTGAAAAGCATTAGTTTAAGCTATTGATATGCCATGTGCTAGTCAGTCATTAAGCAAACAACTTGAAACTAGAATCATTTTTTTTAAATGAAACATGTAGTCCTTATTGCTTGTTGAATCTTGAAGCTAAAAGCATTTAAAGCAAGAGAAAAATATTTCTCCACGCTGGTAAAGAGGCTTCATTTCTGCTTCCTGTGCAATTTTTTTTTTGAAAAATCAATTAACAGTTCTGAGGGGTACAATTTTTCTCAATTTATGTGAAAGATAGGAAAACAGCTGAATTGGATATTTTGCTGAATCCTGTCATATGAGGTAATTGATGCTTGAAGATTATCAGTATTTAATCCAACTGAAGTCTACTTTTATGTTCGTGACTACCTTAGATGGTAAATGTTAATTCTTCAATTGAACTCAGGGATATGCATGCATTGTGGTTACATTATTAAATGAGTAATCCAGGAATAGGGACAGGAGTTCACTCCACCATAGGAGCTAGAAAATATAAATTCAATCAATGAAATACATCTAGCTAAAATGTTTTCAGTCATGGTGACAATAAACCACGAGATCATTCTGAAACAAACATCTGGTTCTCTAATCTTCCATAGCAAACAAAACCTGCTGTCCTTATTCTATTTGGCCTATGTGTGTTTCTGTATCTACAACAATATCAGTGGCTTCAAACAGCTCCTTGAAATGGACTGACAAGCCAATCAACTGGAATTATGCAGCTTACTCCTATCTTCTCAGGGACAACCAGAGAAAGGGCAATAAAGTATGACTTCAATGGAAATGTTGAATGAGTTTTTTTTAATGGACACTTGCAATTTGTTATTTGCCTGTTTAGGCAGCTCTATCAAAATCAGTTGAAATTAATGCTGGAAACACTTTTTTTTTGTTTTCGTTGTAAACTGTGGCTCAAAAACTGTTGAAGCAGAATTGCAGTTTGTAGCAATTAACAGGTTAGACAAGTAATATGGCACCAGTCCCTAACATCACTTGAAATGGTAAACCAAAATGTAATTTAGTCATGAGTCCCACAGCTCACTTGATTACATTATCGAAAATGTTCACATCATTCCTACATGTATTTGTCGAGATAACATCAGAAAACATTGAGAACTAAACTGTTTGATTTCTATTAACTGCATTCGTGGGAAATTGCTTTATGCAGCAGGTGAATAACAGATGGTAGTCAGCCAGGTATATGACCCTGCTAACCAAACAAATAATAAAGCCAACATCATTGACCATAAAGTTTTACTCTAAAAGATTTCTTACAATGAAATGTTGTAAAATAAAATCATCATTTGGTTGAACCAATACTTGACTGAAATATGACAATACACATCACTGAGGGTGTATTTTCTTTCATAGTTATGGCCCTCAAGAGAAAACAGTCACTGCAGACAAAGCACGCCTCTCTGGTACCGATACCCTGCAATGGACAATTGCAGTTTTATGGAACAAGTTATTTCTCAAATGACTTACTCTATCACCACTACAATAGCATACCTCTGAAAATGGGGAAATATAGCCCCATAATACTTTAGATTGTACAGAAAGGAAAATTCATAGTACCACATTTCAGAATAATTCAGTAGTTGATCAATGGACATTGATCATTTATCATGGAAAGTATGTGATTTCTTCCAGTGAATCATGGGTTTATGGTATCACAATGAGGAGGCATATCTTTGCTGGTCTTCAACTATTTAGAGGTCTGTTTTCTCTAACCTGGGGCATGAATGTAAGACAGATGAAATGCTACATTGCAGAGATTAAGCTCCAGCTCTTGGACACCTCCTCTTAACATCCCCCCACCCCCACCGGTCCAAAATGTCACAATAGAACACCAGGCCATCTTGTCCACAATTGCCATTAAACTCATGTCATCTGTGATCTTACCCCCACTGTATCCAAGCTCATAGACCCCAAGCATGCACAGTCCTCTTCTATTTCCTTCCCAAAATCCACAAACAGGATCCATTGTTTCTGGCTGCTCCTGCCTCACGGAATCCAGCTCTTCCACCTCAACTAATTTTTTTCTCCATTTTTCCAGTTCCTTCCCACTTACATCCACAATTCTGCTGAAGCTTCATATCAATTGCAGAATTTCCAGCTGCAGCTGTTTCCTTTTTACCCTTTGCATCCTCCTTCCCCATCAGGACAGTCTCAGGACTCTGCTTCTTCCTGGAAGATAAGCCGAAACTATCCCCATCCACCACCACCTTCCTCTATCTGGCTGAGCTCACCCTCACTCCAAACAACATCTCCTTTAACTTCTCCCATTTTTGTCAGGTCAAAGATGTGGCCACGGGTACCCACATGGGCCCCAGTTCTGTCTGTCTCTTTGAGGGGTATATGGAATATTCCTTCTTCTTGCCCCGACTCACAACTTTTTCTCTGGCACAGTGGTGACATAATCAGGGCTGCTTCCCTCTCTCGTCCAGAATTGGAAAAGTTTTTCAATTTCGATTCCAGTTTCCACCCCAATCTCACCTTTACTTGATCCATCTCTGACTCCTTCTTTTCACTCCTCGACATCTGTTTAAATTTCTGGGGATAGGCTGGCCATCATTAGTCAAAATAAATGCACCGACTCCAACAGATATCTCAACTATGCATCCTCATATTCTGCTTCCTGCAAAGACTCTTCTGTATTCTTCCAGTTCCTCCATCTCTGTTGCATCTATTTCAATTATACATGTTGTTCCAGAATGTCTGCTTTATTCCTCAACCAAGGACTCCCCAATACCATGGAGGACAGGGCTCTCAGCCATATCTGACCCATCTCCCAAGCGTAGGCTCTAACCACCCTCTTACCTCCCACAGCAGCAATTGGGTCTCCTTCGTCCTCATGTACTATCCCACCCTGCAGCCACACTCAAAGGATCACTGGCTACCATTTCCATCACCAGACGCATATTGCCTTAACCTCACTTGTCACTCTTTGACAGGAAATGTTCTCTCCGGGACATCTTGGTCGACTTCTTCTCTACTCTCAACAACCCTCACAGCATCATGTGACCTTCCCATGCCATTGCAGAAGGTGTAACACTTGCTCATTTATTTCCGTCTCCCTCACCATCCAAGGCTCCAGACACACCTTTTGAGTGAAGCAGTGATTTACCGATTTTTCACTCAATCTAGTCTATTGTATTCACTCCTCAAAATGTGGTCTCCTCTACATTGGGGAGATGAAGCGCAGACTGGATGACTGCTTTGCAAAATACCTACATTCATTCCGCAAACATGTTCTTGAACTTCTGGTTGCCTGCCATTTCAACACAGTACCATGTTCCCTGCCCAACATCTCTGTCTCAGGCTTGCTGCAAGCTCCGACAAAGCTCAGCGCAAGCTGGAAGAACAAGATATCATTTTCCGTTTGGGAATGCTGCAGCCTTCTTCAATCAATATGGAGCATGTCCTTACCCCAACCCCTACAGACCCGGCTTTGACATCAAATGGACTGCTACAACCAACAACCCATTGTCAACTACTAATGGTCCCAGTTGGCAGCTATTCATTCTTCTAGGCTGACCTTACCCATTCCTTATTTCTGACCAACAGTATTTTCTCTCTCTGGACTCCTCCCCCCTCCCCTTCTTCAGCAAACATACAAACCTTTTCTTCGTTACCATCAGTTCTGAAGAAGGGTCACCAGACCCAAAATGTTAACGTGCTTTCTTTCTACAGATGCTGTGATTTTTCAGCAATTTCTGTTTTTTAATTTCTATTTTCTCGATTTCATGTCAAAACATGCTCTGCTAGATGCAACACTTCAATGAATGCAAAATACAATTTGCTAATTTATTTCCTATTACTTAGCAATTGCTTTAGATTAAAATGTTAACAGTTAATAGAAATCAATTTAACTGTAGAGATGGTGATCATTATTCATGACTTCAGCTGGTGTAGTAACTCAAGTTCTTAATACTTTCTAAATACCAATATGTTTTATGCCAATATGTTTCAGCATTTAAGATAGTTGATGCTTTAAGTAGATACAGGTCAGAAAACTGAATGGATCAAAGCTGGAGATGCCACAGAAGTGGCAAATAAATTGCAATTGTTACAGAAGGAACTTACAAAAAAGGTTTATTGTAATGAGGTTTACTGAGGTGCATAATTATCCTAACACGTAGTAACTGTATATTTTTAGCAGGTCTTTTAGACAATGCTGCCACTGTGCTTGTCAAAATAAGTTTGAGTTGAGATTTTTGGTAGTTATAGTTGTGCTAGAGTCAGATTTTACTGTCAGAACCTAGAATATTCAAACAGATTACATGATCCTGCTCAGCTTAATTTATCTTGTAAACCTTTCCAGCTTCTCTTTTGACTTCAGTTTGCTGAGTCTCCTTGATGCCATATTAAATGTTGCCTTTATGTCTCATCTCATCTGAAGAGTGCAACTCTTTCATCCATGTTTAGACCAGGGTTGTATTGAGATCAGCTGCTGAATGGGCCTGGCAGAACCCAGAAAGAAACAAACTCGTACTCTCTGTTTTGCCTCTGCAGGAGATTGTGAAGTTGTTAAAGGTACACAGCACTATGAACAGTTCAGGTGATTATTCTTTCCGATGATGAATCAATATAATTAACTAGTAAACAAGTAAAGGGAATTCAGACTGACTCTTTGTTACACCATCCCAGTTTTTTTGAGGATTATCTTCTGTTCCCTGAGGCAAGAATAATGGTAAATGTGAAGACTTAAGTAGCCAGGCATCCAAAAATTAGAATCTCACTGTCAAGAAACACTCTTACAATTAAGTTCTCCTTTCTTAGATAGTGAGATTGAATTCTTTCCATTGAATGATGGTCACTTCAACTTTGATATGGACCAGAGGAGCCTTGAGAGCCAAGGCCTGCAGAGATAAAGATGTAAGGTAGGTTAACCAGAATGGGGACAGGGTCCAGTTTCACTGGGGCCATACAGAATGGTAACAGTAAATTGTGACGCACAGGTCAAGCCTGCATTTCAGTCATGCTTGTGCAAAGTTGGAATCTTATCATATTGATCCAAATATCAACTATGCAACTATGCATTAAAGTCTGAAGCTGGAACAAACTGCTTGAAAAGTTTGAGGTGGAAATATTGTTTTTGTTTTCAAAAGGGGGTGGAATGTAGCTTTGAACTATAAGTTTTTCTAAATGGCCATTTGCCTTCATCATTATTTCAGTAAATCGACAGTGCTAGTCATCCGCCTACAATTCACAGTTAGTCTGAAAGTGTACATTTTTAAATAATCTAATTCAGAGATGTATTTATGCCAATTCATTAAAATTACACTGTGACCACTATTTGCTACATTGTGGTCTATCAGTTCAACAATACTAAATTTAAGAAGATACTTGGCATCAGTCTTATCTCCTCATTTTGCCAAGCTATGCAGTTCCAAACTTGTGAAACCTCCATGTTATTGGGGCTACAGACTGTCTAACATCAGTAAGCTTACTCTGCCTTCACTACTGAGCTAGTTGGAGCATTTGCAGCAGAGCCTCCAGGCAAATGCCTCATGTAAAATTCACTTCGCACACCATTTAATATATTCCAACAAATAATTTTTAAAGAAAACTATATTCACAATACAGTATAATTTCTTGATAGTGTCCTTGTCCCAATGTTCAAGGGGAGCTTATGGTAAATTGGACACTTTTGTGTGCCAAGATGTCTCTGTGTTTGTGTATTTTTGTTTTAAAGATTATTGTTTATCCCTGTGGTTGACAGAAATGATTTAATTGTTCACTAAGCTCAAAAGCCTGGTCTTATCACTTGTTTAAAAATGTTTCTGAGAATTCATGAATTACTATTCATTTGTCTCATTGTTTATCCTCCAGGTGTTTAGCTATTTTTCAACAATAGTGCCTCTGAGGTTGCAAAATATTCCACACTTTTCTACAATATTTTCTCACCAGCTTCTTGGCACTTATTCAAATGCTGCATTGAAAGAAATTTATTTTCATTAAATTTACATATTAAGTGCTTCTTTAAATTGTTTATTTCTTTTAAAGTTGGCCATTGGCCATTTCACTGACTTAACGCTATAAAGTTAATTGGAGAAGAGAAGATAAAGGATCAAACTTTCCCTTGGGAAATGCGTGGAGGCATCATACATAACACAATTTTTCTCAAAGTGAGTGGGAAAGGTCTCAGATCGCAACCTTTTCAGGACTGAAGATGCTGCACATCTTATTGATGTTAAAAACAAGTTGGCCTTATATGCTCAATGTAACTACAACAGACATAACAGAGTAAGTGAATAGATATTTATAAATATGCTCTATCTATAAATTGATTGAACACCCAGGTCAATGAAATGTCCTCAGTATATTATATTCTTTCTCTTACTCCCACTATAATCGGCAGCATTGGCGAGATGGGCCCAGAGTGGACTCTTGATGGCAACAGTGGTATCGAGTTTGATTTGGTGCAGAACCTGGCGGCATCGATAGCAACTGCATTGGCGAGATCCAGCCAGGAAGCATGGTCGCAGCAGCATCAGTGGAGGCAAGATGGCACTGAAAAGTGACAACCCTTGTTCTGGCAACATAGTGAGGTGACTCATGGCTGGCTGCTCCCATAGTTGAGGACTTTATAAGAAGAACTGTAAAGTTGAAATTTGTTTCTTTATTTCATCATTTTTCTGCCTTTATATGTTTTGGTTATTTTTCTGTGTTTTAAGATGACCCCAGAGAGTAACAACACTGGTGACACAGACCTATTAAGTTAATTGTTACATGCATTCATGTCTAATTTTAACAATCCCAAAGGACATCTGTCTCTCATAAAGAGAGGCTGATCTCTCCAATTTACCCTGGTATTGTTCGATCTTTCTAAGAAATCTGAACCCGATGTATCATGTTTGAGACAACTTACCAACAACAAATGGAATGCTTGAAGACTGTTGCACATTTATGTGTGCAACTTCCTCAGTCAACCACAGATGTGCAAACTATAACCCGTCCCATTTCCCCTTCTCCACCAGTAAAAATCGTGGGTTTGGAAAACAGTTCAGAGATGGGCTTCCGAAATTGGGGATCCAATATCACTTCAGCTAAACCAAAATCTAGCCCACTGTGTATAATGTTAACAAAAGGCATGGATTTTAATTAGATACAGCATGTGTCAGGACACAAAACAGATAGGTTCCTGAAATACTGAAAAGGCAAGTTCATTTAGGTTTTAGTTAAAAAGTAAAACATATGATGACTATTTACATTAACATCCACATATCAACATGTCACTCTGTCTTTCAAGGACCAGTTTTCCCTGAAGGACATGAAAACTAAATGCTAACCAGAGGTCGATCAAAGAAAATCCATAAAATAAATTAAACCTCCCAGATATTGCTCAAATCATGTATGGTCAGTCTAAGGCTTCTTTTACTTTTTCTTACAGCTTCTCTCAAAACAATGTCCATCTATCATCATTCTCAAAAGGAAATAACATCAAAAGCAAGTAGCATCAAAAGAAATATTTCCGGCCATTTTTATCCCAATTTTCAAATTGCATTATTGCATTAATCTTGGATATCTCAAGCAAGCTATAAAGAAAAGATATGAATCACAGACCATGAATTTCTATATAGAGTTTGCTGAAAAAGGAAATACAACAAATAGTAATTTTGTTTACTCTTGATAGGAACTGTGATTACAGTGATTTTAATCTTTGAAAATTAATTTGAACTACCTGCATCAAGTGCAAGAAATATGATCAGCTATATGAAGTTTAATTAAAGTTTAAAACAGGATTATATATGTATATATAACAAATGTACATGTGATACAACAAACACAAATAAATCTAACAAATCATAAGCATTAATCCAGATCATACAGAATGGCTGATGTGTGCAAACAGTAGCTCTTTCGTTTCTAGTCTCCTAATTTCTTTCTTCTCAGTGCCTCACATTGTCACAATATTTGAAGTCACTCAAAAGTGTCAGCATTGGTCGACCCTCAGGAGTTTCTCTCCACCAGCTATTGCACTAAGCTCTTCCAAAGTCTTTTCATTTATACTATTTTTCTGGGATGGTCTTAAATGAATTTTTTATAGGTCTTTCATCCTATAAAGGTTTTTTTTCAAAATTTGCTATAAAACCTGACCACCTGATGAAGAAGCAGCGCTTCAGAAGCAAATGCTTCCAAATAAACCTGTTGGAAAATAAACTGGTGTTGTGTGATTTTTAACTTTGTCCACCCCAGTTCAACACCGGCACCTCAAAATTATAAAATATTCAGTTCTTTGTCTAAACTTTGGATTGAAAAACTAGCCTTCAATGTCATTCCTTCTTCATTAACTTCTTAATCCTTCCTCATACCTCTATCCTTGTTCAATCAGGCCCAAGCCTTACAATATCCTTTTCTTATCTAACCCATGCCATTGTCCCTGATTATTTGCACACTTCCCAGAACATTCTATCTCCAGCCTTCAAATCTAACTTACAGAAGTTTCAACAATGTGCACCTGTCCATTTATTTATGGGCAAAGTTTTACATAAGACTAATAAGTGAAGTGTATGTAATGATTCTGTATTAATTCTTTATCAGAATGTTCAATCATAATGTTGTTCACTAAGTTAACATACTATACCTTCACACATTTTTCAGTTTAAATATTTCAGGAAACACCTTAATTGGGAAGTTTAAATGAAAAGCCTATTGCCATTTGTCTATTCTCATTGTTAGGTTCACTCTGCTGTGGACCTTGTCTGTGCTAGATACTGCTGTTGAAGATCTGGGGGGGTCTCTCGGTTCCACGATTGGTCAATAAACACACCTGTAAACAACTCTTTGTCAATCACACAAGCAATCATTTATTCTTTGATACAGCCGGGTCAGTAGACTCTGATCAGCCCAGAAGTATGAGTTCTCCTAGACCACCAAAAGAATCCCACAACTTACAGAGTTTGCATAGGGTTTTTATACATTGTTCATAGTCAGACATGGAGCATGATCGCATTGTAACAATCAAGCGAATTCTCTGAAGTCCATGTGCACTTTTGCCTTAGCCCATCATGATTTCTTGTAAACAACCTATTCTTAGAATTGTATTTGTCCTGCATTGTGGTTAGGGTTAAACCATTACTTCTGCATTTAATCGGATCTACATCGGTCTGCGGTTTCTTGTTTCTGAAAATGTGTTGCTGGAAAAGCGCAGCAACACATTTTCAGCTCTGATCTCCAGCATCTGCAGCCCTCACTTTCTCCTCGGTTTCTTGTTTCTGTCTGGTTCAGTGCAATTTAGGAATGCAGAAGCCATTTTGTGCAGCTCCTTCAGCCATTTTGTCCTACCTCCCAGATGCCCATATCCTCACTATCATCACCAAAGAATGATCACTTAGAGAAGCAAAACCTTGACAGATTTCCAGTCAACCCAAATGTTACAGCAATAACCTCTTTTTAGAATAGAAGGTAGATTAGAAGGAGTAGGCTATTCAACCCCTCGAGTCTGCACTGCTTTTCAATATAATCATAGTTATCATTGAGCTCAATAAGTCTAATCCCACCCCCACCCACTTGACCCCTTTAGTCACAAGGGCTGTATCTACTTCCCTTTGAAAATACAATGTTTTGGCTACAACCACTTTCTGTGAGTTCCACTCTCTGAATGAAGAAAGATCATCACTCTCTGGATGAAGAAAGTTCTCCTCATCTCAGTCCTAAAAGGTTTACCTATTATCCTTGAACTATAATCCCTGGTTCTGGGTTCTAGTATAGTTTGTTAGACTTTTAAAAGTTTCTCTTAGATCCCCAGACCACCATTCTTCCAAATTCCACTGAATACAATCCTAACCGACTCAATCTCTCTCTATATATCAATCCTGCCATTCCAGAATTCTTTTATTTCTAACACAAATGCTCATAATAAGATCCAGAGAAAGAGCCTAAATAGTCATGACAATAGCGTATTAATCATATGCCTTTGTCTGAAAGAAAACAGTTGATTTATTCACTGGCAAGTCACATCAAATTGCACAGGACTGGCATAAGTATTAGTAATTGATATATCACCAAAATAGCTGCTCATCCACTTGGGAACAAAGAAATAGCAAATACATAAAGTGTTTCAGTTAAAGCGTAGAGTTGTGAAGTAATGTTTAAAAAGATGCAGAAATAGAAATCAGATTACCAACACTGAATGTGGTTGCTAGATTTGCCATTTTGTTCCTATCCACAATGGATGGATAAGAGTTGATCATTTCAGATAATGAATGAGATACTTGATTAACTGGTAAGATGTCATGACAAACTCTTTTACTGGCAATTGCTGCTGGCTAGATTGGGCACTGCACTTAATGATGACCCTTGGGGATCAGATTGCATCTCACTGCTTTTATCTGACTAAAGAATATCCTGAGAGCTCTTGTGATGTGATTATGGTTTCCCTACTTATGAATTAGGCAGATCAAGGATCAAGTCCTACCTGCTCCAGAAATGTATAATAATATCCCTGAACAGGCTGATTAGGAAAAATACGCTTTTTTTTAAGAAACCATATCTCTGATCAGTTTAATTCAGAGAATCTTTTGAATTAGATCAAAGTACTTCTCTGTATGCACATCCCATAAAATGGAATAGGTTATCTTACAGTGTCAAAGTAGATAATTGTTTAAAAACTGAATGAACTACTGATGCTAGAAATCAGAAACAAAAACAGAAATTGCTGGAAAAGCTCAGCAGGTCTGGCAGTACCTATGGAGAGAAATCAGAGATAATGTCTCAGGTCCATTGACGCTTCCTCAGAACCTTTGTTTTGTTTATTGTTCAAAATGTCTTAACATTTAATAACTTGTCTTGTTTGACACTATAAATTATTACTCTGCACCTGAGTCTTTAAAAGCAACTTCTATTTGGTGAAGTTGGTTATTAAATAAAAGAGAAATTCCTTTGAAAAACAAAACAGAAAGTGCTGAAGAAACTCAGCAGATCATGCAGCATCTGTGGAGAGAGAAATAAAGTTGATGTTTCAAGTCCAATATGTTTTTAAGAAGGATCATACCATGCTCGAAACATTAACTCTGTTTCTCTCTCCACAGATGCTGTCTCCTTTAAAGAAGGAGGCCATCTGTGTGTTCTGTGGTGGAACTGGTCCTCCTGGGATCAGATGCAGACATTTTTCCAGCACTTCCTAATTTTATATCAGATTTCCAGCATCGGCAGTAATTTTTTTTTATTTGAGAAGTTCCCTGGAATTGATTGAAGGTCCTTTTGTCTAATTGCATCACCCAAGGATTATCAATTTCTTATTATTGGGAGAGTATTACAAGATACTTCAACTATTATCATAGTCAAACTCAACAACAGAGTGAGCAACTGAAAGCTTTTATAACATGGAGACCACAGAAAAGATAAACTTTTATGGGAATTGGTTACTCTTTGTCCATGCAGACAGATACTTTGTCATAGAGGGGTTACTAAGGGAACTGAAACTATGTTATGACTTCTGTAATAAAAATTAACATTGGCTTTTCACTGTTTATGAAAAATAATGTTTCTGTGATTATTTCTGTTACTTATGATTAAGCATTCTTGAAAGAAACTTATTTTTAACTGAATGTGGAATGTTCTTAGCAAGTGTCAAAGTACATAAGCACATTTTCAAACATGTATAACATCTGCAAATGTTTTAAATAAATTACTGTAGAGCATTACGAAGTAAAATTACAGAACTGTGCAGCCATTTGGCATCCATTTTAGCTAGAAAGCTTGAACTCCCAGCTTCTGAATACTTGTGATTGTTTCCCTTAGATACTGCCCACTAAGGTAGCAAAATGGTAGCAGTCAGCAAGATTGAAGGCTGATATAAAGACAAGAGAGAGCTAGTCTGCACAAACAATAGAAAATTCAAAGTTATGATATAAATATGTCAATGTCACAATACAACGATAAACTGGAATAGAAGTATTACAGCTCAAATTGAGGCCCTTCAGCCCACCACATCAATTGAAACTGCATTGAAAACTAATCCATTTGTTAAGTCAATCCTGACAGACCTGTCCTATAACTTATTCATCTATTTTTCTTTTCCTAAACCCTCTCCTCAGTCTTTTGCAATTATTATTAAATTGATTATTGATTCATCACTGGCTGCCCACATATCATTTTAACAATCTCAATTAAATTGCTTCTTAGCCTTCTCAATGGACATAATGCCAGTATCTCCAATATTTTCCTACAATGATAGCTCTTATCCCTGGCATCTCTGCAATAGTTCTGAAGTTTGCCTTAACTTATATTTCAAGTAACGATAAACCTATTTATGTCTGTATTCCATTTTACGTCAGCATTTTCCATTGAATACAAATTTCTATCCCTTGTCTTTCCTTTCAAAATAAATCACCTCTCACATATTCACACTAAGTCACAGCAAAAGTTCTGTCCACTCCACCAAGCAATTCATCTTCTTGAAGAATTTACAGCTGAGAGTGTCGTGCTGAAAAAGCACAACAGGTCAGGCAGCATCCGAGGAGCAGGAGAATCGACATTACGGGTTTAAGTCCTTCGTCAGGAATCGATGTCCAGCCTATCCCGGAAACGTCGATTCTCCTGTTCCTCGGATGCTGCTTGATTTGCTGTGC
This sequence comes from Chiloscyllium plagiosum, assembly GCF_004010195.1. NCBI lineage: Eukaryota > Metazoa > Chordata > Chondrichthyes > Orectolobiformes > Hemiscylliidae > Chiloscyllium > Chiloscyllium plagiosum. Next base: position 21,141,381 of record NC_057735.1, read on the forward strand.
TTTTCCAGCACCACACTCTCGACTCTGACCTCCAGCATCTGCAGTCCTCACTTCCTCCCTGAAGAATTTACAGGCCTTCAGTGTTTTCTAAGCTTCTGACATTGTTTTAGTATTAAGTTTTGGCTTGTGCTCCCTCTCCCAAATGTTTAATATCCAGATAACAAAATTTATCCACAGTTGATCCTTGGAGACACCACTTTCAACATTCCATAAATGAGGAAAGTTGGACAGGCCAAATGTGATTATGCATTTGCAATCACATGCTTATATCTTATTATTTAAGCAAACGAGATGTTGCACGAGTTATTTAGTGAATCGTGTAGCAAGTGAGCCGAAGATTTTCTGCACGGGCTCTAGCCCTATAGTTAGTGGCCAGCTGGACACCACTTCTGATGTTTCAAGCTGGGAACTACTCATCAAACAGTGATAGCTGTCTGTAGCAATAGCTTCAACGTAGGCCAGAGGGGCTCTAGGTTCATGGACACTGCCCTGAAACTGCCACTGGATAAGGTCAGTTCTCAGATTCAAAATGTTAACTCTATTCCCCTCTCCACAGATGCTGCCAGACCTGCTGAGTTTCTCCAGTGTTCTCTGCGCAGGTTTCATACTTCCATCATCCACAGTATTTTGCCTTTATTTAGCCATAAGTGACATGGTCAACTTGCAGAGACAGGCACAGGACCATCAGTGATATAAGCCAGATAGCCTCAGTAGGCCTGAACATAAAACATGGGATTTATTCCATATTCTCACTACTGTGGTGGCTCTGGCATGTGAACCCACGACTCAAACCCTGTAGATCATGTGGAGTAGATCAAATTGGTTGAAGACTGGCAGTCATAATGTTGAGGGCCTTAGTTGAAGCCTGCATTAGATTATCTACCTGGCACTTCTTTCTGAAGATGCTTGAAAATACTTTGGCCTTACCTTCACTTAATGTTGGTTGCCGAATTGTGAACCATTATCCATAACTGGATGTGGCAGGACTGTAGTGCTGAGATTTGATCTGTGATTTGTGGGATCACTTAGGTCTGTCTTCCATGATGTTTCTATTGTTTTACAAGCAAATTGTCCTTTATTGTAACTTCATCAGGTTCACATCTCACTTTCAGGTATGCACTGATGCTATGCTACACCATTCATTAAACCAGAGTTAATATCCGAGCTTGATGGTTGTGGTAGAACAGTGGTTATGCTGGACAATGAGGTAGCAGATTGTGGTTCTGCTGCAGCTAATGGCACACAGCACCTCATGGATGCCTGATTTCAAGTTGCTAGATATGTACCGATACTGTCCTGTTGATCACAATGCTGGTGAAGTATGACATGAGAAAGGGTATCCTCAATGTGATTCTTCAGCTCCATGAGAATTGTGTGGTGGTCATTCCTACCGATGTTGCCATGGATGGACTAATCTGCAAAAGGTAGATTGTTGACAATGAGGTCAAGGAGAATTTTCCCTCTTGTTAATTCTCTCACTGATAGTTATGTCCTTTAGGATTTGGCCGCATCAGTCAGTAATGGTGCTACTGTGCCTATCTTGGTGACAGACATTGAAATTCCTCCAAACAATGTAAATTCTGTGCCTTTGCCATTCTCAGTGCATCCTCCAAATGGGTTCAATACTTTGACAGAGTGGAATAGTAGCTAATCATCAAGGAGATTGGTTAAGAAAAAGAAGGAAGCATATGTAAGTTATAGACAGGATAGATCGAGTGAATCCTTAGAAGAGTATAAAGGAAGTAGGAGTATACTTAAGAGGGAAATCAGGAGGGCAAAAAGGGAACATGAGATAGCTTTGACAAATAGAATTAAGGAGAATCCAAAGAATTTTTACAAATACATTAAGGACAAAAGGATAACTAGGGAGAGAATAGGGCCCCTCAAAGATCAGCAAGGCCGCCTTTGTGTGGAGCCGCAGAAAATGGAGGAGACACTAATTGAGTATTTTTCTTCAATATTTACTGAGGAAAAGAATATGGAAGGTATAGAATGTAGGGAAATAGATGGTGACATCTTGCAAAATGTCCATTTTACAGAGGAGGAAGTGCTGGATATCGTGAAATGCATAAAGGTGGATAAATCCCCAGGACCTGATCAGGTGTACCCTAGAATTCTGTGGGAAGCTAGAGAAGTTATTGCTGGGCCTCTTGCTGAGATATTTGTATCATCGATAGTCATAGGTGAGATGCCGGAAGGCTGGAGGTTGGCTGACGTGGTGCCACTGTTTAAGAAGGGTGGTAAGGACAAGCCAGGGAACTATAGACCAGTGAGCCTGACATTGGTGGTGGGCAAGTTGTTGGAGGGAATCCTGAGGGACAGGACGTACATGCATTTGGAAAGGCAAGATCTGATTAGGGATAGTCAACATGGCTTTGTGCGTGGGAAATCATGTCTCACAAACTTGATTGAGTTTTTTGAAGAAGTATCAAAGAGGATTGATGAGGGCAGAGTGGTAGATGTGATCTATATGGACTTCAGTAAGGCATTCGACAAGCTTCCCCATGGGAGACTGATTAGCAAAGTTAGGTCTCATGGAATACAGGGAAAACTCACCATTTGGATACAGAACTGGCTCAAAGGTAGAAGGCAGAGAATGGTGGTGGGTTGTTTTTCAGACTGGAGGCCTGTGACCAGTGGAATGCCACAAGGATTGGTGCTGAGTCCTCTACTTTTTGTTATTTACATAAATGATTTGGATGCGAGCATAAGAGGTACAGTTAGTAAGATTGCAGATGACACCAAATTTGGAGGTGTAGTGGACAGCGAAGAGGGTTACCTCAGATTACAACAAGATCTTGACCAGATGGGCCAATGGGCTGAGAAGTGGTAGATTGAGTTTAATTCAGATAAATGTGAGGTGTTGCATTTTGGGAAAGCAAATCTTAGCAGGACGTATACACTTAAGGTCCGAAGGAGTGCTGCTGAACAAAGAGACCTTGGAGTGCAGGTTCATAGCTCCTTGAAAATGGAGTCGCAGGTAGATAGGATAGTGAAGAAGGCTTTTGGTATGCTTTTCTTTATTGGTCAGAGTATTGAGTACAGGAGTTGGGAGGTCATGTTACGGCTGTACAGGACATTGGATAGGCCACTGTTGGAATATTGCACGTCATTCTGGTCTCCTTCCTATCAGAAAGATGTTGTGAAACTTGAAAGGGTTCAGAAAAGATTTATAAGAATGTTGCCAGGGTTGAAGGATTTGAGCTATAGGTAGAGGTGGAACACTCTAGGGCTGTTTTCCCTGGAGCATCGGAGGCTGAGGGGTGACCTTATAGAAGGTTACAAAATTATGAGGGGCATGGATAGGGTAAATAGGCAAAGTCTTTTCCCTGGGGTGGGGGATTCCAGAACTAGAGGGCATAGGTTTAGGGTGAGAGGGGAAAGATATAAAAGAGACCTAAGGGGCAACTTGTTCACGCAGAGGGTGGTATGTGTATGAAATGAGCTGCCAGAGGAAGTCGTGAAAGCTGGTACAATTGCAACATTCAAGAGACATTTGGGTGTGTATATGAATGGGAAGGGTTTGGAGGGAATGGGCCGGGTGCTGGCAGGTGGGATTAGATTGGGTTGAGATACCTGGTCGGCATAGATGGGTTGAACCGAAGGGTCTGTTTCTGTGCTGTACATTTCTGTGACTGTATGACTCTATGAGTTGCCTTGTCCATGTTTGACCTGGCACATTGAGATTTTACAGGGTCCAGGGTGAATGCTGAGGACGCTTTCTCAATTGTATAATAATATCATATTGTATAGCACAACATCAGCCCATTTTGGTGTGTCAAATTTGCTGTTTAACAAAACATACCCAGGGAAGGTGATGATGGTCTCTGGAACATTGTCTTTCAGGTATGATTCCATTAGTATGACTCTGTCCATGTATTGCATGACTAACGTGGGGGACAGTTCTCCCAATTTTTGCACAAGTTCCTACCTGCTTGTATAGTGGACATTGCAGGGTAAACAGGCAGTGTTTGCAACTGTGATTTCCCTTGTGTTGTTCAATGCCAGGTGGTCTGTCCAGTTTCTTTCCTTCATTTAGACTTTGTGGCAGTATAATACCACTGGGTGGCTTGCTGGGAGTATTTCAGAAGGCAGTTAAGAGTCAACCACATTATTATGGATCTGGAATCACATGTAGGGTAGACCAAATAAGGATGATGGATGTCTTTCAATGAAGGACATTAAAAGAGTTTGTTTGGAACTCTCTTCCTGAGGAGAAAGTGAGGACTGCAGATGCTGGAGACCAGAGTTGAAAAATGTGGTGCTGGAAAAACACAGCAGGCCAGGCAGTATCGACATTTCAGGCATAAGCCCTTCTTCAGCAATGAAGAAGGGCTTATGCCCGAAACGTCGATTCTCCTGCTCCTCGGATGCTGCCTGGCCTCCTGTGTTTTTCCAGCACCACATTTTTCAACTCTCTTCCTGAAACAATGTTGGAAGCAAACTCTCTAAATATCTTTTATGGCAGGGCTGAATAGAATCTCAATAAGAAAGCAGGTGAAAGAATTTCAGGGGTAGCTGGGAATGTGGATTTGAGGTTACAATCAGGTCAGCTATCCTTTAACTAAATGGGAGAGCAGCTTCAGGTGACCAAATGATCAACTCCTGATTCTTACTCATTTGGTTACATTTTTACAAAACACACAATAAGCCACGTCTCTTAATTATTTCCTTTCCTATAAGGTTAACTTCCATCATCTGTTGCATTTCCTCTGTCATTATATTTTTAATTGCTCTAACATTTCCTTTGGGAGACTCCTTAAGCTGGAGTTTAATCAGGGAGAAAATGAGAGTCATTGAAAGGCAATAACAATATGATTATCAACATTTTGCAGCATTCTTAGAAGCCGTTTTTAAAAATTGAAATTCACTTACACTGCACCTCTTCTATAGGTGTGTGTGAGATGCAAGGTATGTGATTTATATGTAACTCTTTCAAAATTATTTATTCAAGTTTGAAATTTGAACTTGTGACATGTGTTTCTATGATCTGTTTCTATGAAGGTTTTAATGATTAACTTGTAAATATTTGTGATGATACCGTTTGTTTTAAATATGAAATGGATGTTCTTTAAGGCAATGGGAGTCTGTTTACATTGGGAGAGTTTTAATGCAAAGTACATCAGGATTTAACTGGAAAAACTGGAATTGTATGATTTTCTTTGGCTTAGGGGAAATACCCAGCTCTTGGAAACCTCTTCTGGTCTCAATTTGCAGAAAGCCTGGTTGAAGCTAAAACAGTTTTCCCTGAAGAAAGGAGATAGTTTAGGGCTGTTACAAAATAGGTGACCTCAGGCTAAAGAGTTAATTTTGTAATTTCCAAATGAGAACAATTTGGTTAGAACCAGAATGGCCAAAATCTAATTTCAGTTGTATGATATTCAGGGAAGAGGTTATCAGCTTTTCAAAACTGGGAATTAAACCATCAGTTAGGTTAAATGCTATAGGTGAGATAAAGGAGAGAATTCTCTTTGGTGTGAGGACTGTAAAGGGATTTTGTTGGGTTTAATGTTGGATTTTACAATCTGTTTTGAAATGTTTAAACTTATGCTTTTTTAAAAAAATTCACTTTTGGGATATGAGTGTTGTTAACTGGGCTAGCATGCATTGCCCAATCCTAGTTACCCTCGTAAAGCTGCCTTCTTGAATGGCTGAAATCAATTTGGTGTAGAGAGACACACAATGCCACTGGGAAGGGAGTTCCAAGATTTTGACCCAGTGACACTGAAGGAATGGTAACATATTTTCAAATCAAGATTATAATGGTTTGGTGAGAAACTTGCAGGTGGCGGTGTTTCCATGTATCTATTGCCCTTGGCTTTATAGATCATAATGATGTAGAAGGAGTCATTCTTGAATGTCTACTGTCTATCTTCGAGGTGGTACACAATGCTGCTACTGCATCAGTGGTGGAGGGGCTGAATGTTTGTAGATGTGGTGCCAATCAAGCAGCTGCTTTATCCTAAATTATGTCAAGCTTCTTGAGTGTTGTTGGATCTTCACTCATTTTGGCATATGGGGAGTATTCCATCACATTCGTGACTTTGTCTTGTAGATGGGCTCTAGGGAGTCAGGAGGATGAGTTACTTGCTGCAGAATTCTTAACCACTGACCTGCTCTTGTTACTTATGTAACAAGTCCAGTTCAGTTTCTGGTTAATAGTAACCCCAAAGTGTTGATAGTAGGTTGTGCAGTTATAGTGATTCTCCTGCTCCTTGGATGCTGCCTGACCTGCTGTGCTTTTCCAGCAACACATTTTTCAGCTCTGATCTCCAGCATCTGCAGTCCTCACTTTCTCCCAGTTATAGTGATACCATTGACTGCCAAAGGGTGATTAGTAAATTCTCTGTTGTTGCAGGAAGTCATTGGCTGGCAGATACGTGGCACAAATGTTACTTTTCATTTGTCAGCATAAACCTGGATATTGTCCATAGAACATAGAACATAGAAGAAAAAAGCGCAGTACAGGCCCTTTGGCCCTCGATGTTGCGCCGATCCAAGCCCACCTAACCTACACTAGCCCACTATCCTCCATATGCCTATCCAATGCCCGCTTAAATGCCCATAAAGAGGGAGAGTCCACCACTGCTACTGGCAGGGCATTCCATGAACTCACGACTCGCTGAGTAAAGAACCTACCCCTAACATCTGTCCTATACCTACCACCCCTTAATTTAAAGCTATGCCCCCTAGCTTGCTAAATTTGGATGTGGACTATTCCTGTATCAGACTATTCTTGGTTAGTGGGCGGCACGGTGGCACAGTGGTTAGTACTGCTGCCTCGCAGCGCCAGAGACCCGGGTTCAATTCCCGCCTCAGGCGACTGACTGTGAGGAGTTTGCACATTCTCCCTGTGTCTGCGTGGGTTTCCTCCGGGTGCTCCGGTTTCCTCCCACACTCCAAAGATGTGCAAGTCAGGTGAATTGGCCATGCTAAATTGCCCGTAGTGTTAGGTAAAAGGGGTAAATGTAGGGGTATGGGTGGGTTACGCTTCGGCGGGTCGGTGTGGACTTGTTGGGCCGAAGGGCCTGTTTCCACACTGTAAGTAATCTAATCTAAAAAAAAAGTGGCGAATGTTGCCTAACAATGGGCGATCATCAGTGAACATCCTCTGTTCCGATCTTATAATGAAAGGATGGTATTTGATGGCAGTTGAAGATATTTGGCCTTGGACACTACCCCGAGAAATTCCTGCAGTGGTGTCCTGGAGTTAGGATGACTAATCTCCAACAAATACAACCACATTCCTACGTGCTAGGTATGACTCTAACTAGTGGAGAGATTCCATCTGATTCCCATTGACTCCAATTTTGCTGGGGTTCCTTGATCCTGATGAAGGGCTTATGCCCAAAATGTCGATTCTCCTACTCCTCAGATGCTGCCTGACCTACTGTGCTTTTCCAGCACTACACTCTCGACTCTGATCTCCGCATCTGCAATCCTCAATTTCTCTTGGGGCTCCTTGATGCCACACTCTGTCAAGTACTGGTTTGAAGCCAATGTTAATTATTCTCATCTCACTTCATGGATTAAATAGTTTTGTCCATCTTTGAATAAAGGCTGTAATGAGGTCAAGAGCTGAATGACCCTGGCAGAACACAAACTGAGGATAGGTGAGCAAGTTATTGCTGAGCAAATGCTGTTTGGTAGCACTGGTGATAACACTTCCCTTCATTTTACCAATAATCGAGAATAGACTGATGGGACTGTGAGCGGCCAGGTTTTGTTTCTACTGCTTTTTTATATACAGGATATACCTGAACAACCTTCCACATTGTAGATGTCGTTGTACTGGCATAGCTTGGCTAGGGACATGGCAAGTTCTGGAACAATTAAGTTTTCAGTACTATTGCAGAATGTACTGCAGTAGTCAGGGTGATAGATTTTGCAGTATCTAGTGATGCCAACAATTGATACTTTTGATATTACATGGTGTGAATCAAATTGACTGAAGGCTGGTATCTGTTAGTCCAGGGACCTTTGGAGCAGGCATTCAAGACAAAGTATCAGAAGCATCCATTCTGTACTTTTTGCTGAAGATTATTGCAAATGCTTCAGCCTTCTCTTTTCAACTAATGTGCTGGGCTCCCCATGATTGTGGATTGGGATATTTGTGGAGCCACCTCCTCCTCCAGTGAATTGTTTAATTGTCTACCACCATTCACAACTAGGTGTGGCAGGACTGCAGAGCTTGTGCAATTACTTAGCTCTGCATATCACTTGCGGCTTGGCTGCCAAATAGTCCTGTTTTGTAGCTTTATCAGGTTGACTGCTCATTTTTAGATGTGTTTTCACATGTTCTTGAACCAGAGGTGAGCCCCTGGCTCGATGATAATGGCAGAGTGGCAGATTTGCTTCGCCATCAGGTGGCCGATTATGCTGGAATACAACTCTGCTGGATGACCAGATGACCAGTCTTGAGTTGCTAGATCTGTTCAAAGTCCGATCTTTTTAGCATGGTGGCACAAAACATGATGGAGGGTATCCTCAATGTGAAGATAGTCCCTGTCTCTTCAAGGACTATGGGTTGTCATTCCGAAGTGGTAATGTCATGGACAGGTGCATCTGTGGTAGAAAGATGGTTGAAGATGAGGTCAAGTCTGTTTTTACCTCTTGTTCACTCAAGTCCTGCCACAGTCTAGCAATAATTTCCTTTAGGATTCAACAAGCTCAACCAGTAGTGATTCTCCTGAGACACTGTTGGTGACTGGCTTTGGAGTCCCCCATCCAGACTACATTCTGTGCCCTTGCCATTCTCAATACGTTCTTCTAGTGACATTCCACATGAGTCATCAGCAGGGTGTTGATGGGGGATTGGGTATACATGGTAACCAGTAGGAGGTATCCTTGCCTATTTTTTGATGTTGTGAGCATAGGGTATAGATTCAGTTATGGGGACTTCTTCCACCTGACTGTATACCACTCTTCTCAAGTGTTCTCGACTGGATAGTGCACTTTCAAAGATGATGATGGTGCTGCCCGGGATATTGTCTGTAAGATATGATTCCATGAGTATGACTATGTCAGGTTGTTGCTTGACTGGTCCATGAGAAAGCTCTCCCAGTTTTGGTACTGATCCCTCGTCATTAGTAAGGAGGTATTTGCATGATTGTTGGGGCTGAGCTTGCCATTGTTATTGCCAGTGCCTTAGCCAGCAGTCTGTCCAGCTTCATTCATTATTTTTGACACTTCTTAGCAGTTGATATAACTAAAAGGCTTGCTCAGTCATTTCAGAGTTCAGTTAATAATCAACCACATTGCTGCGGGTCTGGACTCACATGTAGGCCAGACCAGGTAAAGGTGGCTGCTTTCCTTCCCAAAGATTATCAGTGAACCAAATAAGTTTTTGTAACAATGGTTTCACGGTCGTCATAAGAACTTTAATTCTAGATTTCAATTACATTCAAGTTCAATCCTCTGGCATGGTGGGATTCAAATCCTTGTCCCCAGAATATTACATGAATTACCAGTCGAGTAGCAATAACACTCTATCATCACCTCCACATTACATGTAAGTAATTTGCCTTATTCTACATTTTTCTTTGTTCCAATGGCATAAAAACCCAATGTTAAAACTGAATCTGCAGCATAAAATGCTTGTTTTTCAGTGAAAGACCACATCATTTAAACTAAAATAAAACAGAAAATGATTGATCAAGCCAGATTTCAGTCCAGGATCTGATGTTTACAGTGATAACATCAGCTGGGATCATAACAATTGTGAAAGAGGTATCATAGAGTTCAATTTAGTTGATAGATGTCACAGATTAGGCTCCTCTGCAGGCATTCAAGACAAAGTATCAGATGCATTAAACACCCTCACTACAGTATCTCAATAAGAGTCCTATGTTTATATCAGGCCTTTTTTTACCCAGCATCTGATTTACCTTGTAAAAAAAATTTGATCAGTAAAATAAGGCACGATTTCAGTCCAGGATCTGATGTTTACAGTGATAACATCAGCTGGGATCATAACAATTGTGAAAGAGGTATCATAGAGTTCAATTTAGTTGATAGATGTCACAGATTAGGCTCCTCTGCAGGCATTCAAGACAAAGTATCAGAAGCATTAAACACCCTCACTACAGTATCTCAATAAGAGTCCTATGTTTATATCAGGTCTTTTTTTACCCAGCATCTGATTTACCTTGGGAAAAAAAATTTGATCAGTAAAATAAGGCACCAGAGAGAAAAGGCCAAAATATGTGATTTTTAAAGTTTCACCTGAGGATTAGTTTGTGCTTTATCAATTTAAGTAGCTAGTTAAGGGCTGGATATGTTTTTAAATCTGTATTCTGCAATCTACAGTTGAATTGTGTCCTCTGCTAATAAGCCTTAACTGACACACTTGTTTACACCTCAGGAACTGTTTTCTTGCAGTCATTCAATTATCTGACTATCTTTGACATTGGAGGAAGAAAGGAAGCAACTGAGAGACGAAAGGGATTACACAGGCGGCCACACCCACAGCAGGTCTTCAAGGTGTATTTCTCTTACCTCAACTCAGGTATCTTTGCTTCAGTAAAGCAGCTAACCATCAAGCTTTATCAACTAGCGCTGCAGTAAACGGGAATCCTGAATTAGGGTTTGTATAATGATGTCTGTGGCTGACAGGGCCATCTGTAACCTTTACTTCTTGCCACTGCATGTCTCCAGTTCTGTACCGGAAAATGTTATTTTATTTCCCCACCAAACTATTTGCAGTGAGGAGAATCCAAAGTGTGACCAGGTTCTCAGACCTCTGTATTCTTCAGTGCTCAACTTTCTGCTCAGGCTTTCATGTGCCATTCAAATTGCTACTGCCCTCTACTGGTAACAGTGCAAGACAGAAAGGTTAACAAAAGTATCTAACTAGCTTTCTTGGGATATTTTCTGTGCAATAAAACTGATCTTTTGCATTGATCAGCATAACTCCAACAACAATGGTCGCATCACACCATCCAAGAGAAAGTAGGCCATTTGAATTCCCCCAACTGCCATGCCCCCCACCCCAAAACACAATTTTAAACATTCACTTCTTTCACCACCATTGCAGTGTGCAACAGAGATAGGAGGAATGCATAGTCTTTCTAGTGCCACCATTTCTTGTGCCACAATATAGTTTTAATTATCTTACCCAGTTTTCTATATGACTATTGCATGTTTTCTCTCTGAGATGTAGAACCAAGTCTCCAGGTACCACACTGGAGCAATAGTTCTTTTCTAGAAATGGGCGAACAGAGCTGAAAAGTTGCTTCTTTTAATCAGGCTTCTCCTCAACTACTCCAATATATATACAAAGCAGAAACTGGAACCTGACAATCATAAATCCAGGCAGTTTAGCTCCAGTAAACAAGATGTTGTGACTATGCAATTACCAAGAAATACCTTGTTGAAAAATGTTTTCCAGTGATCCTTTCATTGTTCTTTTACATCAATCCAGTTACCCAGAATCCTTCATACTCCAGTCCACAAAGACTATTTACAATGAATCCTTCAAAAGAACCCTCTGTCAGATGCATTGCAGCAACTCACCAAGGCTTCACCCAAAAAGCTTCCATCCCCCTGAAACGTACCACCTACAAGGACAGGGCAGTACATGAAAACACTATCAAGTACACAGTCCCCATTCAAACCATACTATCCTTTTGCGGGAACTACATCACCACTCCTTCACTGTCACTGGGTCAAACCCTTTCCTGTCAGCAGTCTGTGTGTACTTACACCAGATGGACTGCAATGGTTCAAGAAGAGAGCTCCCTTCTATGGGGCAATTTGTATTAGGCAACAAATATTTGTCTTGCCAGTGATGTTCACATCTCATCAAGGATTCTTCAAAAAGAGTGTTTCATTCTTCCTTTAAGGCTTGGTGCTGAAAATCAAAGACAGAGATATTGAAATATTTGTCTTCCCCCTGAAATTCTTTTACAGTTTTTAGTATCAGATTGATTTTAATTGCTCCTTCCCAGCATGATGCACTTTGATGGACAAGGAGTACATTTTATAATGCAGCTTACCTTTGTTGTTACAGTTTGGGGTTTTTTAAGATCCATATACATTTATTATTTAATTAAATAAATACTTTAAAACTCACTAATCACTTTGATACTTCTGTTGGAAACATTGAATGGAGCCCATTAATGTGGCAACATAATCACTACAAATAAATTTAGCTTATCTATTGATATAATGGAATAACAAAGATTTTGTCAATCTATACATTCACTCATAGATTTATAGTCATTCACATCACACAAGTAGACCATTTGGCCCATTGTGTCCATGATTGTCAACAAGCATCTCATTGCATTAACCCTATTTTTGAAATTTTGGCCTATAGCACTGGAGCTATGGCATCACAAGTAAATATCAAAATATGACTTAAAAGTTATAAAAGGCCATATGCAATTTATGTATATTACATCTAATATATGCACATATAATTTTTAAACCTATTATAATGTATGCTACTGTAATTTAAACATTGCTAATGGGAAGCAATGTGACAAATATGACCACATCTACCTGTTGCATTTCTATGCACATATTTTGCTATACACTCTAATATGACTTAGATGTTTTGAATCCGCATTTGTGACATTTGTTCATTGGCAACAGCAGACATTCTCATAATTTGATCCTATATCTTGTAACAGCAGTTAACTTTTTTTTGCCAAATATCTCATTCTATAATGTTACCTATATGGCGCTCATGTGATACAATGGCAGTGTCCCTAAGTGTTGAAGTTCCATCTGCCACAGATGTGTGTAATACAGGTTGATCATTTAATTAAAAAAAAATAATGTTGTTCAGTGTTAATAATGGAATTCTCTGTTGTTCTGGTATTGTGGTATCCATTGTAGATTGTTTGGAGAAATGCAATTTCATTTGGTTTGGGATAGACATGGAATAAGCTATATTGCAGGATAGATCTCACTGAGGAGCAATAAATGCAAAGCACAATGATTTTGAAGACTTAAAAGACTTACTTTTAAGTGAACCTCATTAATGCTATTTGTGAATAGTGTATGTTCAAAATCAGAGTTCAGGTGGAAAGAAAAATGATTGATCTGTGTGTTACTGCAATGCTGCATCTTCCTGAATCCTGTGAGTATGAGCAACAGTAATATGAGCTCATCAAACATAGAATTGTCTTAGGCCTAATATATCCTGTCATGACAGCAGGTCTGCGAAGACAAGAGAAACTTATTCTGAAGAAAGCTGACAACATGTCTCAAAGCCCCCCAAGATTGTCAATAAGTAGTTAAACCATATAAATAGGACAAATATATTTCACTTTACATTATGCTGAAAGACATCCAGACCAAATGAGAACAATAAACTGAAAATAATAGCCAGGACACCAAACAACCAAGACACAGATCAAGAGCATACAGCAGGATGTAAATATTGTGGAGGACACCACATAAAATTAGAATGAAGCATGTCCAGTGTGGGGAAAGTATTAACTGCAAACCAAACTGAATCACCTTGCACACAAGTGTTTAGCTAGAAAGGACCAAAACAAGATGATAAACATGGCTGTAGGAGAGATACCAAATATCAGTTCTTGCAAATCACTCTAACAAATAACAAATCAGCATTGTCAAATCTAAAAATGAACAATGTTTGTTACTGTTAGAATAGTAACTGCAGAAGAAGAGCATTGAGTCCCAGTTAGACTGCAAACCTTCAGGTAACATCTTGAGCTCTACAGACTAATGCGGACTTGGTCAAAATGGTGACTTAAAAATGAAGACCTCAAAATTGATGTTGAAGCTGTACAATGCTTTGAAGATTTCTGATTTCACCATGCCATAAAGAAACTTTGCCACAGACGCCACTGATGCAAAGGATTATATACTGGAAAGTGAAGCTGGGTGTAATCACTCGTGTTCCAACTACATTCTGGACACCATTTGGGAATATAGATGGTTGCACATGCCATTTGTCATTTTCATTGCTTCAGTAGAGTATCAATACAGACAGAATGCAACAGTTGGTGATCTTTCTGAAATGGAAGCTATTCTGGATGGTCTGCTAGTCTACCGATGTGGAGACACAATGGAAGAAGTCATTGCAGGCCGTAGTTAGAATCTGGTGAACTGCTGGAGAGGGATCACCAGATAAACCTGAAGCTGATTAAGAAGATGCAACTGAAGATGTGTGAAGTTACATCATAGCTGACAGCAAAAAGAATTTGCCCAGATCATAGCCAGGAACGACCTGAAGAATAAACTTAGGAGAGCTCAAAGGGGGCATGAAAAAGCCTTTGGGGGTAGGATTAAGGAAAACCCCAAGATGTTCTACACTTGTGAGGAACAAGACGATGGCCAGAGTGAGGGTATGGCTGATTAGAGATAGTGGAGGGAAGTTATTAGATTAGATTAGATTACTTTACAGTGTGGAAACAGGCCCTTCGGCCCAACAAGTCCACACCGACCCGCCGAAGCGCAAACCACCCATACCCCTACATTTACCCCTTACCTAACACTACGGACAATTTAGCATGACCAATTCACCTGACCTGCACATCGTTGGACTGTGGGAGGAAACCGGAGGACCCGGAGGAAACCCACGCAGACACGGGGAGAATGTGCAAACTCCACACAGTCAGTCACCTGAGGTGGGAATTGAACCCGGGTCTCTGGCGCCGTGAGGCAGCGGTGCTAACCACTGTGCCACCGTGCCGCCAAAAGTTATGCCTGGAGTCAGAGGGGATGGGGAGATCCTTAATTAATACTTTGCTTCGTACTCACTACTGAGAGGTCATGATTTGGAGATGCCGGTGTTGCAGAGTTACATTGCACTTTGCTCAAAAACTGCATACATTCATGTAGAACTCTGAGCTCAAAGACTGCATGAATTTATGTAAAACTCTGTTATCTCACTTTTTAGATTAGAATCAATCTAAACATCAGGTCATAGACAGAGAACACAGGGGGCTAACACCTTCAACATATTGTCTAGTTATCACCATTGTTAACAGCTAACCCGAGAATGCAACTTTAAAAAAAAGGGTTTTGTGATTTACACATGAAAGAAGTGAAACTATCACTGTATTCTAACAGATGAAAGGCTTAACAGACAATCAATTTTTCAATGTATAATTTCAGTTACATCACACTGCAAATTTTTGCTATAAATTCTGTGTTACGATCGAGCCCTCCACAATCACCTGATGAAGGAGCGTCGCTCCGAAAGCTAGTGTGCTTCCAATTAAACCTGTTAGACTATAACCTGGTGTTGTGTGATTTTTAACTACTGAGAGGGACCTTGTCGTTTGTGAGGACAGTGTGAAACAGGTTGATATGCTCGAACAGGTTGATGTTAAGGAGGAAGAAATGTTGGAAATTTTGAAAAACATGATGATCAATAAGTCCCCTGGGCCAGATGAGATATACTCAAGGTTGCCAGGCGAAGCAAATGAAGAGATTGGTGCACCTTTGGCGATGATCTTTGCGTTCTCACTGTCCACTGGAGTAGTACCAAATGACTGGAAGGTGGCAAATGTTCAAGAAAGGGAATATGTATAATCCTTGGAATTACAGATCAGTCAGTCTTAAGTGAGTGGTGGGCAAATTCTGAGAGCAAGGATTTATAACTATTTGGAAAAGCAGGTCGTGCCTCACAAGCCTTATTGAGTTCTTTGAGGATGTGACAGTTGATGAAAGCTGAGCAGTGAATGTGGTGTATATAGATTTTAGCAAGGCGTTTGACAAAGTTCCCCATGGTAGGCTCATTCAGAAAGGAAGAAGATATAGGATACAGGCAAACTTAGCCATCTGGATGCAGAAATAGCTGGCCCATAGAAGACAGAGGGTGGTGGTAGATGGAAAGTATTCAGCTTAGAGCTTGATGACCAGTGGTGTTCCACAGAGATCTGTTCTGGGACCTCTACTCTGTGATTTTTATAAATGACTTGGATGAGGAGTTCATTTCTAAGTTTTCCGAAGACACAGAGGTTGGTGGAGTTGTGAGTAGTGTGGAGGGCTGTTGTATTTTGCAACAGGATAGTGACAAGATGCAGAGCTGGGCTGAGAAGCAGCAGATGATGTTCAACCTGGAACATTGTGAAATGATTCATTTTGGAAGGTCGAATTTGAATGCAGATTACAGGGTTAAAGGCAGGATTTTTGGCAGTGTGGAGGAACACCGGGATCTTGGGGTCCACATCCATAGATCCCTCAAAGTTGCCACCCAAGGTGATAGGATTGTTAAGAAGGTGTGTTGGCTTTCATTAGCAGAGATATGAGTTTAAGAGCTGTGAGGTTATGTTGCTGCTCTATAAATCCCTGGTTTGCCCACACTTGGAATATTGTGTTCTGTTCTGGTCGCCTTATTGTAGGAAGAATGTGGAAGTCTTAGAGATGGTGCAGAGGAGATGGATAAGGATGCTGCCTGGACTGGAGGGCATGTTTTATGAAGAAAGGTTGAGGGAGCTAGGGCTTTTTTCATTGGAGCAAAGAAGAATGGGAGGTGGCTTGATAGAGGTGTACAACATGATGAGAGAAAGAGATAGAGTGGATAGCCAAAGACCTTTTCCCAGGGAGGAAATGGCATAATTTTAGGGTGATTGGAGGAAGGTTTAGGGGAGATATCAGAAGTAGGTTCTTTACACAGAGAATGGTGGGTGCATGGAATGCACTGCTTGCAGTGGTAGTAGAGTCAGAGACAATAGGAACATTTAAGCGACTATCGGATAGACACATGGATGATAGTAAAATGAAAGGTATGTAGATTAGTTGGTTCTTAGAGTAGGATAAAAGGCCGGCAAAACATTGAGGGCCAAAAGGTCGTATTGTGCTGTACTATTCTATGTTCTTTGTTCTATGTGACAAGGTGACAGTTATAGCAGAGATGCAGTGACCAACAGTAAAACACCTGTATATGCATTTGAATTATTTCAGAAAGTTCTTATCTTATTTATCATTAGAGTGTGAACCTCTACACAAGCTCAGTGCTAAGGATGGGCAGTGGGGGGAATCCAAGATGGCAGGGACCCAAGAGGATCATGTTTGCTGGGCTCCACGGCACAACATCAGCAGGACAGAGCTAGAACCTGTGCCATCCATCTTACTGTGAGTAAGAAAGAGTAAAAGAGCTCCAAAACCTGAAAATGTTACTTACCTTCGTTTTTGCTGCGGGAGAATGCCAAAGAAAGGAGGGAGTTCGTCCGGAGCCAGGGCAGCGGCTCAATCCACTGAGGCGGTGGGCTTGCTTACTCACCAGGCCTTGGTTGAGGAGCTTGCCAAATCTCGTGAGATCACCGGGAAGCAGATTGACAAAACAAATTGAGGAAAAGCGGGCCCCAGTCTCTGCTATGCTGCAAAATCTGGGGAAAAGGACTGATATGCTCAAGCGCTGGGCCACAGGGATGGAGGCAGAGGTTGATTCACCTAAGAGTCAGACTGAAGCTCTGGAAACACAGGCCCATTGTTTGCTGGATTTGTGGATGACCTTGAGAACAAGGGCAGAAGAAAGAACCTTAGTGTTGTTGGCATGCTGGAGGGAACGGAACATGAGCGGCCAGTGGAATTCTTTGAAAAGTGGTTCCCGGAATTCCTTAGTTTGGAGACTAAAAAGGGGAGGATCAAGATTGAGAGAGCCCACCTGGTCATGGCACGAAGGTCAGGAATGGACCAGCACCCTCGCCCTTTCCTGGTACGGTTTCATCATGACAAAGACAAACAGAGAGTCATGGAAGCTTCCAGAGCCCAAGGGAAAGATCCAAGGGCGTTGGTGTGTGAGAGCTCACGGGTCATGTTTTTCCAAGACTTTTAAACAGCAGCGATTCGGAAATGGAAGTCCTACAATGGCATCAGGGAGACGTTGAGAGAGTTTGGGATCTAGCACTTTCTAAGATATCCAGCAGTGCTTCAGATTAATTATAACAGACCTGTACATTTATTTGACTCACCAGAGAAAGTGAGGAACTTTGTGGACATGCTGACTTAAGCTGGACGATTGAACAGGCACAGATTTGTCCTTCTTTGAAGAGGACTTGGTGGAGTCTCCTTTTGTTGGTAATAAGTTGCATTAAATTATGCTCGGGATGGATAGAGTGTTTACCTTTTAATTTCTAAGTTATACCAAGGGATGGGTGACATATTTACTTTTAACTCACTTGTGTATATTACTACTCTGTTTTTTCATACCGGGTTGCCTGTGTTTGTTGTGCAACCCTCGGTAGTAGGCATTAAGAGGGTGGTGGAGATGATTAGTAAGGTTTTGGGATGTATAGGTGCCCCCTTTGAATGGGGGGGGGGGGTAAATTCCTCTCATCACTGCCTTTACCACTTTCTTGTTTTTTCATTTCTTGGTGTCCATAGTTTTTGCAAGTTTTGTAGGTTTGTTGGTTGTAGTTGTTTTAGTTTACATAGTTTTTGTGTCTTGTGGACTTTCTTGTACTGAAGCTCAGCAATTCATGGTTCAAGTCCTCCCTTTCTGGAGTCTAAATGGTGCTATAGAAGGTTATGGCTAAGGATGTGTTCAAGTGGTGTACCTGGAACATTAAGGGGAATCACTCACCAGTCAAAAGGAAGAAGGTACTTTCCAGTCTTAAAAGGGAGAGGGTGGATGTTGCCTTATTGCAAGAAACACACCTAGATGATGCAGAGTATTTGAAACTGCAACAGAATGGGTTTATTTCTCATCTTTCCATACTGGGAGTCAGGGGTTTGGCCATACTTATTAGAAATAATCTCCAATTTAAGTTGTTAGAGTGCAGTAAAGACACACACAGGAGATTTGTAATCCTTAAAGCTTTGATACATGGGGAAGAATATGCGATCTTAAATGTTTATTGACCCCTGGCCCATCCTGTCAAGTTCTTGATGGATGCACTTTCTAAACTGGTTAACCTTGCATCTCAGCATATCATCATGGGGGGGATTTTAATTGTCTAATAGATCCAAAGGTGGACAGATTGCCCAAAGGCCCACTGATGTCATCTTCACGATCTAAGCAATTAAGGGATTTGTGTGTTGAACTAGGATTGGTAGACATTTGGATGCATCTTCACCCTCCAGGCAAGGATTTTTCAATTTTCTCCAACCCCCACAAATGCCATACCAGGATTGATCTCTTTTGGAATTCTGCTGCACATTTGGGCTTGGTGGTGTCACATGCAATTGGTAATATCACTATTTCTGATAACGTTCCAGTGTGTCTAATACTCAAGAGTAGGGATACTATGGTAGGTTCAAGGCACTGGCAACTTGACCTCTTCATTCTTAAGGATATCAAGTTAACTGAATTCTTTTCTACTGAATTCAGGATTTTTTTAGACACTAATTCAGACTCAGCCAGTAATCAATCCATTCTCTGGAAAACTGCTAAAGCCTATGCTAGGGGTTAGTTATTTCCTATTCTGCCAGTAAGAAATGACAGAAGGGTGAGCAGCAATGCTTGCTTGAGACATGTCTGGAAGTAGCTGAAAAGGCATACTTTGATAGGCCCTCATTGGCTAAACTGCAAAGGATCACAGCGCTTCGGTCGACACTGAATTCTATGCTCACACAGAAACAGCTAAGAAGGAGCTTACAGTTGTGAAACAAAGGCTGTTTGAGCATGGGGATTTGGCATATCTTGGTAGGAAAAGGAGTGCTCCCCAAGCCATTACCTTGATCAGGGAAGATACTAGAAATTTAACCCATGATTCTAAAAGGATTAACACACCATTTCAGAAATTTTACTCTGAACTATACCAGTCTGAAAGTTGTGAGGATGGGCACGTTAGGATGGAGTCTTTTTTTTCAGAATTTGGATCTCCCGGGACCCTTCAGCAAGAGTCTGTCCTTAATGCCCCATTATCAGTGCAAGAGGTGCAGGAGGCTGTGAGGCAGCTTCAGAATGAAAAGGTGCCTGGTCCTGATGGACTTCCCAGTACGTTTTATAAGGAATTTATAAGCATACTGTCAGGACTGATGCTTAGGATGTTTAACGATTCACATAGTCGTGGCCTCCTCCCGCCATCTTTGAGAGGGAAACATCTCTCTTATTCTTAAAGGAAGGCATCAGAACACTGTGCTCCCTATAGACCCATCTCACTCCTGAATGTCAATTTCAAAATCCCAACTAAGACTCTTGCACTAACACTAGAGACTGTGCTGCCTTCCAGTATTAAGGAGGATCAGACAGGTTTTATAAAAAGACACAGATCAACGAATAACGTCAGGAGGTTACTTAATATGATCCAAGTATTCTCATTCCTGAAGAAGGGCTCATGCCCGAAACGTCGATTCTCCTGCTCCTTGGATGCTGCCTGACCTGCTGCGCTTTTCCAGCAACACATTTTCAGCTATGATCCAAGTATGTCAACAATGATCAGTACAGGAATTAGTGATCTCTTTAGATGCAGAAAAGGCATTTGACCGGATCAAGTGGCCATATCTTTTTTGGGCGAGGTCTTTATCAGGTGGGTAAAGGTTTTGCATAGTGACCCTCTTGCCGTGGTCCTCAACAATGGTAAGCAGTCGAACAATTACAATAATCTTAGGGGCAGTACACAGGGCTGTCCCATATCACCGTTGCTTCTCACAGTGGTGATGCTGGTATTGCTGGAGCAGGGCTTTTCAGGAATGAAGGGCTTTTGCCCAAAATGTTGATTTTCCTGCTCCTTGGATGCTGCCTGACCTTCTGTGATTTTCCAGCACCACTCTAATCCAACAGTTTTGGTGCCTCATCTGATACAGCGCATTAATTCGTTTGGTGGTTTTTCGGGTTACAAGATCAAAGTTGCGAAATCAGAGGCCATGCCTATGGGCAATCTCCCAAAAATACCTGGTCCTGAGGACAAATCTCAATTTCCCTTCAGGTGGTCACAGGAGGGCTTTCTCTACTTAGGTATATTCATTACTCCCACCTTTGATTGGCTACTTAAAACCAATTTTGCCCATTTATTTGACAGAATCAAACAAGACCTTTTGAAGATAGGAGATGTTTACGATATCTTGGTTAGGTTGGATAGCCCTCATTAAAATGAACATTCTGCCCCATCTGCTGTATCCTATATGAATGCTTCATCTGCTTTTTACTAAGCAAACATTTAGAACACTGAATGGCTGGTTCAGTTCTTTTATCTGGTATCGCAAGCAGACCCTTACTAAATTGACTAAATTGCAGTTACCTTACAGACTGAGAGCAGTGGTCTCCCAGATATCAAAAACTATCAGTTAAGCTCTTTGCTATCTTACATGAATGACTGGGCCCAGGGGGACCCTCACTCGCTTTGGTTGGACATCGAAGCATCTCAGGCAAGATGCCCCCTTATTAACCTGCTGGTTCTTAGACAAAATGAGAACAGTTAAAATATATTGCCATAGCCCAATAGTTATTAATACTGTTAAAGCGTGGAGACCAATGCAACAGAGTGAGGGCAATATTGCCAAAACATCATTTTTTACGCCCATAGTTGGTATGCCGGTTTCCAGTAGGGGGTGATGGTCTTGGGGTTTAAACTATGGGCAGCTATTTGGGTGTGTCTTGCCTGAGTGACTTATTTGAGGGGGATACACTGATGTCTTTTGACCCTTACACAAAAAAGACAACTAGTTGCAGTTACATCCAGGATATTAATGCTGTGATATAAAAAGAGTACTTGTGCATTTTATTATTACTATGCACTAATGGTTTCAATATTAAAGCAGAAACAAATTCTTTAACTCCTTGATTGTTTCATTCAATGCCAAAGAATTCCTTCCTTACTCAATTGTATTTGCTCATGAAGGTTTTAATTAATAGCACTTTGGGGAAGTAAAAACAACAATGCAGTCTGATCATAAGCCACTTCAGCTCCTCTTCTGAAAACTGCTGTCTGTTTGCAAATAATTTCCCTTCCTTTGCAAAGATATCATCTGGACATGACAGACAAGCAAGGGAAAAAGATGCATACTGTCAACATGTTATCAAGAGCAACATGTTGAAGAAATTTTCAGGTGTTAAGACAGTGTAAAATCTTCCAGATTCAATGAGAGGTAACAGATAACAAATTCTGGAAGCCATTAACTCAACAGAGCTATACATCCAGAAATTCCAGTCAGGATCATAAGCACTATTTCCAACCCCTATTTTTAAAAATGCATACATACATTTATATTGCTTCCACTCTGGAAATTTCTGGACATGAGCCTTCTCTTATGAAGCAACACAGAACTGTTCAGGATTCTTAGCAATCAATAGTAGAGAAGATTATTAGTAAAACAATGCCCCATTTTCAAACAGTATGTATGCTATTCCAATTTTTAAATTCCAGCAGCACAGCTAGTCATTTGATAGTTATTGTGAAGTGGTAAGTACACAAGATAAAAATATTCCTTTCTTTTACAAATACAGTTTCACTCTAAGCAGAGAGATGTTTGAACCTACCTTCTTCCATTTACAAACAGTCACAGAGCTGCAAGAGTGTATTTAATGATAAAGTAAATCAACATTTCAAATACGTTTCTGGATAATGTAATGGAGGTAAAACTTCCAACTCATTGTAGGCCAATCAACTAGTTAATAACCAAAACTTTGAAGATAAAAACCATTTTACTATCAGAAAGAATTTTAACAGCC
The DNA here is from genome assembly GCF_004010195.1 of Chiloscyllium plagiosum. Taxonomy (NCBI): domain Eukaryota; kingdom Metazoa; phylum Chordata; class Chondrichthyes; order Orectolobiformes; family Hemiscylliidae; genus Chiloscyllium; species Chiloscyllium plagiosum. The sequence continues at coordinate 21,163,921 of NC_057735.1, forward strand.
ATTGCATGTCATAAGCTTATGGATGCATCTATAAAGGCTTCGTATTGTTGTTATGAATTGAATAGCATTGAATAACAAAAAGGTTATTGATTTATTCCACTTTATCTTGTAGTCCAAGATAATTATGTAATAATTAATTGTAGCAGATATGGGGAAAAATGTGAAAATCGGGAAATATGTCATCATGTAATTATAGCTAATAGATGATTTGCCTCTGACTAATTGTACTTCCCTGCAAATTTTTATACTAGTAAAATAAGGAATACTAAAGTTAAAGAAAGTATCTGGAAATTCCATAGTGTAAGAAATGCCACTTGACATAACTTCACAGAAGCCTGTATCCTGTCACCAAGTCACCCTTTATTTACGTGTGGATAGTCCTTGACACTGGTTCAGCTCCCTCAGAGCCAGCTGTCAGATTGTCAGATTATCTGACATTCCTCTTCTATCTGTCAGCCAGGACTCCCTGATTGGATCAGATTAACAGTTCCAACCAGGGAACTCATATTCCAAAGTCTACTTGGCTGACCTCGCTATAATCACTACATCATTGAAAATCATGCAAAGAACTGCTTTGAAATCTGAATCTAATTCTCTGCCACCAAAAATATTTATTGGGTCAGATTATGCAAGATATATAATGGTATCTGAAAATACATACTGTTATCAATATATAAATTGACCAGCAAAATTATGGCAAACAAGAAATAACCTTTGTGAATTATCACAAGTCAGTGGACGATTTGTCTTATTCCTCTTTAAGATTTGTAAAACCTTAGGCTTGGCCTCCTCATACACACACCTGAATGGTTTTTCTCCCCATCAGCAAATCACCATGACATTTCTGTTTTTACCTATTATCTGTCACCAGTAATCAGCCATGTAGACAGTTAGCTATTTACATGCAAAGTCCATTAAAGGCAATGCAAACCATCAAACGTGAGGCAGCAGGAGGGAGTGTGGGAAGGGGCTGAGTCAAAATAGAGTTGGATGGGGAAATAAAATATCCCACAGTGACCAATGTTATTTTTTCATCTTATTTGTCCATTAAATCCGTTATTAATGGGTAAGCGAAGGACTACCTGCCCCAGCTACATGTCATAACATGTCTGAATATGAAGATGATACATATTTAAATAGCTAAACCAGGTAATTATCAGCATAAGGAACCTTTTAGCAATACTACAATTGTTAATGACTATCAATCACACTCCCTTGCCCAACACCTTTTTTGAGTGGAGTCTCATTCCTTCGCGTTGTGAATTGCTTTAGGAGATGTTCATGTATATGAACTTTCAGAATTCTTTCCTACTTTTCCTTTTTGTCCCTCTGTCTATCCAAATTTTGTTTTCTTTTATTTTTGTTTCTTTTTCAACACTGTTACGATATTGTGTTTAACAACTCTATTTCTGTTCGGTTGGCATACTGATAATTCCTTCTTTTATCTAGTTTGCAGATGCCCTGCCTCCCTCAATGCAGTGTGATTAGCCAACACTTTCAACAAAAGTAGACCTGGAAACTAAAAATACAAAGAACAAAACTAACCACCAAGACCCCATAGTTCTAAATAAGACTAATTGTGGACTTGAAGGATTGATTGATTGTTTTTCTCTCTCCGTATGCTGCCAGACCTGCTGAGGTTCTCCAGCACTTTAAGTTTTAGTGTAGCCTGACCTTATAGTTGATGTCCCTTGCCAGCAAAATCTGGTCCTCTTTCTTGATGAATTATTAAACACCAAAAATATAACTGACTATTGTTTGGAGGTCATTTAAAAGGATTAAATTGTTTTCTGTTCAGTCATGGGAAATGTCCAAAATCACTGGATACTCAAAAACATCATGGTTAACTTTGAATATTGTCATAGAACTTTCTCCTATTGTTGAGCTATCACATTTGATGTTCTTGCACAGAAGTAGAAGGCATTTTCACATTTTATATGACACAGATTATAACAAAGAATTGTAAGAAATAAGCACATTTTTTCAAGTGCATACATTAGAACAATTGATCAGCAAAAAACAGACACTTGCTTAGTAGCTGTTCTGAATAAAAATAATACACATAGAATTGTTCCTCAGAGATATAATACCTGTTCTTACCTTCTGCACAAGTTGTTCTGGAAATATACCAGCAGTCACACCCACACATTTTCATTTATTTAGCTGTCATTTAATAAAAACTCAAATTATTTACATCTTTCAGAGAGTGCTGTAGAATTTGAGTATTAAATGGAAAACATATAGCTAGACTTTACTCCAAAAAAGTGACTTAAGAAATATTCTGTGGTTTATTATAATAATTAATATTAGAAATGTACGGATACAATTTATAAAAGAATTGTAAGATAGAAAATATGTACAGATTTTGAAAGCTGTTTTATTACAAGGATTTAGAATGAGTTTTGTATGTTTGTTTTCAGCAGGTTAATTACATAGTAATAGTAAGTTTAAGGTCAAGGTGACAAGTTCTGTTCTCATAATATTTTGGGGTCATGTATTAACTGAAAATTGGCTGCCTACTGATCCCTGATGCTTAGTATTATTCAATGTTGATTCAAGCTGACACAGTGAGTATGGTCTCTTGTTGAGTTCAATGTAAAATTGCTCCACTGCACCTTTTACATTTTCCACTAATAGCAAACCCAATCAACTACATCAGCTCAACATCCCCACAATAAAGACTTCTGAAAAGCATAATTCCAGGATTGAGGAGAAGGATCAATCCATCATTTATCCATGTTAATGAGACTTGTGCATTTTAATAGCACGGTCCCAAAGTTTCTGGTCAGAAAATTGGACACGCTATGAGTCTGATTTGGTGATTATGCATCCAGCAATCTAGCCCCAAGAATAGTTCAAAGTTCTGCACCAGAAGAGCCTCAAAAAATAATTTAAGATAAAAAGACAAAAAAAATTCTCATTATGAAATGCTAATTCTGAGTCCACATTGTGCCAAACAAATGTAATTAAAGTTTTGATAGATGTGTGATGTTGCTGATGTAATAATGAATGGACTTGCTAGGGAATTATTGGGCAGGCAGATATTGTTTCCAATTTACAATTGGAAATCATAGTCAGAATTTCAATGGCACTGGACAATTTTATAGATGAAACTAATTGTAGGGCTATAGAATTAATAGAATTTAAAAGCTGTATAGAAAATTAAATAAAATGTGCAAATGGCAGAATGGAGACAGTTAATACTGAAAATAGGTAAATGTAAAACATTTTACAGCAAGGAAGAAAAAAAATGGGCCATTTGTGTTTTTTTCAATGATGCTGAGTTAGTATTCAGTGAATTGAAATAAGTCTGGGCTATTGGTAGGCTTGTTTAAACAGCATGATTTTCTACTTCTCCACTCACCAGGTCCACAGTTTTCCCACCATTTATTTTAATTCAATGAAAAATGATGCAATGATGAGTGAAATTTCCTGCCCTATCTTGCTTGAACCTACACCTTTCAGTTGTCCAGCATCACCCCCATAAGATTCCACTCTCAATCTAGCAATCCAGAGGTAGGCGAGAAATTAAGCAGCATTTCCAGCATAATTTCTGACCCCACCAATACCTTCTTTAATTCACTCACATCCTGAGCCTCCCTATGCTCTCAATCATGACAACTTGCATGACAGGAAGCAAGAAAAAAAGGGAATAGGTTAAAAAGAACAAAGAAAAAACAATAATTACAGCTATACAGTACCTTTCACAATTTCAGGGCATCCCAAAGTGCTTACAAAGTAATATTGTCCCTTTTGTAAAATAGGAAACTTGGCAACCAATTTGTGAAAAGAAACATGATAATAATTACTTAAAGTTTAAATATTGCCGAGAAGAGTGGAATAAATTGCCCTTCTCTACAAAATATGTGACGTAATTTTTTTATGCAGGCAAACATGGCTTTGGTTTAACCGTGCATCCACAACATAATACCTCTTGAACTGCCACTATGGGATTTGCCTTCAGCAAGGCATTTGTACCTGATGCAGCAAACCTTATGTTAACCCCTGTAATATAAGAACTGGACATATGGTATTGAAAGGTTCAATGGATTTTTTCAATCGCTCCTGAATTATAAATATATCACAATGATACACAATACGGTGTCTGGTCTAACATTAAGCTATTTGGTTACAAAGAGTAACATGCTTTCACCTACATGCCATGCTTCAAATGTCCTAGTTAAGATGAAGTTTGAAATCTTTATATCCTCTGGTCAGATGCTAAAATACAGTGATTATATCATGAGCATGTTATTTAAAGGTATACTGCATTTTAACTATGGAGCATAGCACAATGGGCTGAATATTACTTTTTGGATAAGTGTCAGTTTTATCGAGTTTCACAGATGTTTCTCTCCACCGAGGTCTAACAAGTTATTTCACCGTGTCTTACTAAACTTGCCTCATTAACTACATATTCCAGCCCCTAGCAAATCTCCACCTGTTTCTAACCTCAACCTATCACTTGTCATTACCAGAAGGACATATACTTACTGGATAACCACCGAATGACTGGCATTTCAGGCACCCATGCTGTTTAAAAGATGGGCACTGGCATTTTGAGGTTGCTCTGCTCTTCAAAGGATAGTTTTTCCAAAGATAGTCTGAGAGAGGGAAATGGTGTTGAAATTCTTCAACAGGGACCTAGAGGTCTTGATAGATGGGTGGTGCGGTGGAGGGATGCCCTTTTCTCAGAACAGGCAGAGGAGATCCTGCCACCAGACCCTGGCAGCCTGGGTCAGTGTCATTTCTATGGTCCAGAAGAATGGCCAGCAATGCCCCAAGAACATCAATGACCCTTTCCACTCTACCAGGGTTAGTATCTTATTCTTCTCTGCTACCTTACACTCACTGTATCCCTTCTATGGCACCCACCTCCCACCAAGACTCTTGCTGCATCACTCTCACGATTACATGCAACATCATTCCTCATCCACTCTTGTTACCACCCAACCCCTAATATCCTGTACCGCTAATACTCTATGATCTCTGCACTGCCCACTTCAGCACTAAAGCTGTGCCACCCACTTACATCTCACACAATCCCTCACTTTCTCTCACTCTAAGAATAAGCAGACCACAATAGAACTCTGTGGGAAGCTAGGGAAGTGATTACCGGGCCCCTTGCTGAGATATTTGTATCATCGACAGCCACAGGTGAGGTGCTCAAAGACTGTAGCTTGGCTAATATGGTGCCATTATTTAAGAAAGGTGGAAGGAAAAGCCAAGGAATTATGAAAAGATGAACCTTACATCAGTGGTGGGTAAGATATTGGAGGGGATTCTGAGGAGTAGGATTTACATGCATTTGGAAAAGCAAGGACTGATTACGGATAGCCAACATGGTTTTGTGCATGCGAAGTCATGTCTCACTAACTTGACTGAGGTTTTCAAAGAGATGACAAAAAGTTTGATGAAGGCAGAGTGGTAGATATCCATAAGGACTTCAGCAAAGTGTTCAATAAGGTTCCACATGGTTGACTGGATAATAAGGTTAAATCACATGGGATCCAGGGGGATTGAGCCAAATTGGATATGAAATTGTTTTGAAAGTAGGAGACAGAGGGTGGTGGTAGACCATTGTTTTTTGAACTGGAAGGCTGTGGCCAGCAGTGTGCCATAAGGATCGGTGCTGTATTCACCACTTTTCATCTTTTATATAAACAGTTTGGATGTGAGTATAAAAGGCATAGTTAGTAAGTTTGCAGATAACACCAAAATAGATGGTGTGGTGGACAGTCAATGAGATTATCACAGTGTACAATGGGACTTTGATCAAATGGGCCAATGGGCCAAGGGTAAGTTTAATTTAGATAAAAATGAAGTGTTTCATTTTGGTAAGGCAAACCAAAATAGAGTTAATTGTGGGGTCTGGGGAGTGTTGCCAAACAAAGAGGTTCAGGTGCATAGTTCCTTGAAAGAGGAACCAAAGGTAGACAGAGTGGTGAAGGCAGCTTTTGGCACACTTGCCTTCACTGGTCAGAACACTGAGTATAGGAGTTGGGAAATTATATTGCAGTTGTACAGGACATAGATGAGGCCATGTTTTGAATACTGCATACAATTCTGGTTGCCCTTCTATAGGAAGGATGTTGTTAAATTTGAAAGGATTTGCAAGGATGTTGCCAGGGTTGGATAGTTTGAGATGTGAAAGATTAAAAAGGACCTGAGGGCTAACCTTTTCACGCAAAGGGTTTTGCATCTATGGAGCAAGCTGCCAGAGAAAGTGGTGGAGCTAGATACAATTACAACAATTACAATTTATAAGGCATCTAAATGGTATACGAATAGTAAGTGCTTAGAGGAATTATGGGCCAAATGCTGACAAATGGGATTAGATCAAATTGTGATCTTTGGTTATCACGCACGGGTTGGATTGATGGGTCTGTTTCCAAGCTGTACATCTCTACGACTCTATAAACAGGATGTTAAGAGCCAGTATAGGTATTCTGGTATATAACATTAGGATCGTCACCCACTATGGGGAGAGAATCCTGCCCCTCACAGGTAAAGGACAGTACCATTCCCCTCACCAATTGATTAAGTATCATCTTCCTTCCACTGCAATCTCACATTAACTCCACTGTCAGACTCATTCATTGCACACCACTTCTAACCATTTGTTGCAATGTCGTCTCTACCTTGTATCTTGCAGGTACCTGTGGGATGGTTATAGTCACTTTAGAGAAGTAAGCTGCTCAATAGGCAGGTTGGCAGCTGCCATGGATATCTGGGCACCCTCAGGATTTGCTGCATACATACACACATCCTACTTCGTCGCCCTAGCCTTTGGTCCTCATAACTAAAAGTATGTGATAGGGAGATAGAGGATCCTGGTGCCCTTTCCTCACAATGAGACAGGGTGTTTCCAGGAACTATCCAGCAGGAGAAGGATCCACACACATGCCCTTCAGAAGTCTATACTCAGGAAACTCCAGAAGAGACTGGACCCTCCACCTCTACCTTGCCTGACCCCTTCAGTGCAAGTTCAAGTTGAGGAGGGTCTGCATGCTACATACATGAAGACCCTCAGCAGGACAAGATCATCCAGACATTAATGTCCCTTGGGTTACTTGACCAAATCTCCAACGTCAATGTGCTGCACTATCAAACGGGGTCCTTGCACATTGCTTTGGGTGTCAAGATAAGCCTCTCTGGACGACTTCTGTGATTCTGACACATTTCTTGCAATAGCCTGTATCATTCAGTCCCCTACAAGATTCCATCATTGACAGTGCAGAACACCCTCCTTACTGGACGAGAGAATGTACTCGAGATAATGGAGTAGGTCCTGAATCCACAAGCTTCTGACTCAGAGGTATGAATTTTATCAAATGACCTAAAACCGACACACAGAAAGAAATAAGGAAAGTAAATAATAAAATCTAATTTTTTAACTAAAGGGTGAAGTGTAGTTCATGAAATAATTGCCCTCTGTTCTGTTGCTCATTTTGCATTTGCTCACTTGGTTTTGCATTGAATTATGTACAAATTTGACTCATTCATTTGCATCTGTGTGTAAATATCATGCACCCTACTGAGAATAACATTTTAAATTCAAACATCCTGGAACCCAGCTACATTTCAATCTTTTCTTAGAAATGAGAAAGGTCTAAATCAAGACGTTATCAGGCAAGTTAAATTTCTGAAAAGTTAAAAATGGTCCATTCTGAAATTAAATGCAGATTTGTCGCCATTAATAATGACTTCCATCTAAGAGGAATGCATTATTTGTGGAATACAAACACTTTATCTCATACAGGTTTTATAATTATGATTCTAGTTTTATTAGAATATATCATTAATATTTACTATAACGCATGTCTTGTCAAGTGCAACGGGAATCTAACAAAAATGAAGGCATCGTTTTTTTGGATTGAACTTAAATATATTCTATCCTCTTCCAGTTGAGACTTGAACACCTTAATGTTTTGATTACAATTTATAAGTAAACAGAATATAGGTCCAATGTAATGAAAATATTTCCAAGTCATTTTTGTTAGTCATTATCGATACATTTCTCTATATTTGAAAACAACATTAATACTTTTGCAGCTAAATGTGCAGAAGAAAAAGAAACAAAATTCACACTGTACTTAGATAGAAAATGATACATTATTGATAGTCACATTTTTCAATGCTTGCTTAACAAATGAAATACTTTTTAATTATCAAGCTATCTTAAATTGTGAACTATTACTGGCAGAATTTAGATATTCTACTCATAGGGCATAATCAGAACTAAGGATTGTATATGGTTCCCACCAGGATCTAGATACAAAGGTTGGTTAAAAGTAGAGTAAAATATGATCTATTTATTGAGAAAGAAATGTCATGTGCCATTTCTAAGCACAACAGCATGATGTCGGAATTCTAAGGACAAAACATTTCTGAAAAAGGCAACCAAATTACAGGTGCTAGAGTGGGGCAATGCTTTTGAGTTTACAACCCATCATGGAGAGAAATCAGATTTAATGTTTCAGTCGAGTGACCCTTCCTCAGAACGTCCTGAGGAAGCATCTCTTGACCCAAAATGTTAACTCTGATTTGTCTCCACAGATGGTGCCAGACCTGCTGAGTGTTCTTGGCAATTCCTATTTCTGATTTACAGCATCTGAAGCTCTTTCGATTTTTATAACTTATCATGCCTTGGATAAGGTGGTGGTTTCCACATGTCAAGTCAAGACAAGTGGGCAGCACAGTGGCACAGTGGTTAGCACTGCTGCCTCACAGCGCCAGAGACCCGGTTCAATTCCCGCCTCAGGTGACTGACAGTGTGGAGTTTGCACGTTTTTCCCGTGTCTGCGTGGGTTTCCTCCGGATGCTCCGGTTTCCTCCCACAGTCCAAAAATGTGCAGGTTAGGTGAATTGGCCATGCGAAATTGCCTATAGTGTTAGGTGCAGGGGTAAATGTAGGGGAATGAGTCTGGGTGAGTGCGCTTCGGTGGATCGGTGTGGACTTGTTGGGCCGAAGGGCCTGTTTCCACACTAAGTAATTTAATCTAAAAAAGTCACTATAGTCTTACTAAACTATAGAGTTCTCTCTCATTAGAGAGAGCTGACTGCTGGTGATTCAACTTGAGGGTTACCATACCTCAGGTGAGGGGAGAGATTGAGAAAGAGAGTACTTCATGGTAACCTCAGCTGGTGCAGTGATTGAACCCACACTGTTGGCTTCACACCACTTCACAAACCAATCATTCAGCCAACTGAGCTCAACCAACCCCTTTTCCACAGATAATTCACTAAAGATAACTAGATGGGTGGACCATAAAAGGAAGCTGGACACAGCCCAAAGAGAGGGTGGAAAGAATGAAGGGAGTGTTCCAATAATGTTTTGCCTTGAACTTCTGCTAGCAAGATATCATTCAATTACAACTTCACAATCCATGGCATCTAACTAAACACTAGGTGTAATATAAATAAATAAAACTAACAAATTGCAGATTGGAGCCCTAACTTCTGCTGCACCATCTAGCCTTAGGAGGGGATATTGCTACATTCAGTCTCAGTAAACAAATGAACAGGTGAAGGTGAAAGACCTTATGGTGTTATTTAAAAAGAGAACAGTCCTCAGAATTGGACAATATTTATTTCCTAATTTCCATAATGGAAGGGAATATGTGGTCCTGTCTCTTTGCCATGGGCCCTTACTAGATAGAAATCTGCTGCTGCATTTCTTTGCATCATAATATCAAAAGTATTTAATTGGTTTTAAAGTACTTTGGTATATTTTGAGATTATGAAAGGTATGATGGAAGAACAAGTTCTGTTTATGCAGATTCCTGAAATTACTCCTGGTTTCAGTGGTGTATTGATGGTGAACATTTGACTGTGATTTGCAAGTAGAAGATGGGTTCCCCAACTGCAGAAGGAATATCAACCAAAAGAAGTGCTGACACTGTAAATCAGAAACAAAAGCAGAAGTTGCTGGAAAAGCTCAGCAGATCTGGCAGCATCTGTGCAGAGAAATCAGAGTTAATGTTTCAGGTCAGGTGACCTTCCTCAGAACAGTTTTGAGGTAGGGTCACTGGACCCAAAATGTTTAATTTGGTTTCTCTTCATAGATGCCTGTCAGACCTGCAGAGCTTTTCCAGCAACTTTTGCTTTTGTGTGCAGAAGAAATATCAGTGGCAAAATGACAACAAGCAAGCCCTGCCTGCACTTGAAAAGCACTGCAGATAAACTGCTGGGAAATCCCACGCTTATAAGTCCCGGCAGCAACACAGCTCTGAGGCTGTCTAATGGCAAATCCATAAAGGAGGCCTCACAGGTTCTGAAGAAAGGCAAATCTAGTCAGAAAATCTTAATGGGTCTACTGAAAAGGAATGTTAAGAAAACACAACAACATAATGTGAGCATTCTTAGGACAAGACTTTCCATAAAAGTGCAAACCAAATTACAACTGCTAGAGCATATCAATACATTTGAGCTATAAGCCATTGTGCCTTGGAATGGACACATGCCATTCACTAGAGACAAGTTCCATAATATCAAGTGCAAAAAGGTGCCTGGCTACAGCCCACAGAGAACAAAGAAAGAATAGTGAGTGTTACAATAATGGGACTTTGGACTGGGTTAACACCATACCATAAGAAGGTGTGGGTTTAGTACTATTCACACATAAGAAGGAAGGGGGCTGCTACTTTTTTTGAGATTGCCCCTGATGAGCACGGACACCCTCAAATGATTGCACCTCCCTCCCTTCCCAATATTTTAAATACATCGAAGTGGAAACAGGCCATCACTTCTGCCCACTTGTTCACAGTATTATGGTGCTGACAGTTTAATTGATACTTATAATAAGTTCACATGACCTTTAATTATTAATCTACATAAGATAGTAGGGTGCTGATTTTGGTGCCCACCTAACCCCCAGTTTTTTTTGGGTGTGAGCTTGGGTGGATTGAGAAGGCAGTGGATTGGACTCCTGTCCTATGGAACATGTCTCCACACTGGAAACACACCGAGAGATAGCATGTAATATCCAGTCCCTTGATAATTTTGCTCTCATTACTAGCCCTAAACCTTGGTAGATTATTTTAAAGTTTGTGTACTGTGGTATTGTGAATAAATTGAACATACAAATATAGGTACATATAAACTTAGGAAATAGGTGCAGAAATAAATCATTCAGTCAGGCTCCACCATTCAGTAAAATCATAATTGATGCGTTTGTGTTTCAAATTCTACATTCCCATCCATCCTGTTAACTTTGATTCCTGTGCCTAACAAAAATGAATCTTTCCTTCCCAGAAAAATATTTGATAACACCCACCCTCAATATCTTCTGAAGCAGAATTCCAAAGTTGGGCAATCTCAAAGATGAAACAATTCTTCTCATCTCTGTCCAAAATGGGCAATCCTGAATTTTAAAATAGAGACCCCTAATTCTGGATATCCTTTTCACATTTAACTTTAAGACCATTTAGGATCTTACACACTTTAAATCATCACCCATTAGAGTTCTAAACTCCAGTGGAAACGAGCCCAGCCAGTTGTCTCATCATGGGACAACTCATTCATTTCAGTTATTGATCTAGTAAATGCCCTTTGAACCTCACCCAGTACATATGCATCCTTCCAAAATGAAATTTGTAAATCTGAATATCTTACTCCCAGAAACATTATTCCTTCTTTAACCTTCTAGCGTGAACCACAGGTATATTTTCACAAATGTTGGAATCCTAAAACAGCTAGTTTTAAACTCATCATATATTTGATATAAATACTGAAATTTGCAAATAATTAAGCAAAATATGATGCAGCTTTCCTCTAAATTATTATAGCATCTCTTGGTTAATGAGTTCAGCTCCAAAAGGTAAGAATCTGCGGTGCAGAAAGCGGTTATTTGATCCATCAAGTTTGCACTGACCCTCTGAACAGCTTCCCACCCAAATCCAGCCTCCCGATCCCTGTAAATTATTTTGAAGTTTGACACTTACCATTGGCTAATCCACCTAACCTGCACATCCCTGGATACTATGGGGCAATTTAGCATGGCCAATCCAACTAACCTGAACATCTTTGGACTGTGGGAGGAAACCGGAGCAAACCCACACAGACACAGGGAGAATGTGCAAACTCCACACACGCATGATTTGGAGATGTCGGTGTTGGACTGGGTTGTACAAAGTTAAAAATCACACAACACCAGGTTATAGTCCAACAGGTTTAATTGGAAGTCAATTAAACCTGTTGGACTATAACCCAGTGTTATGTGATTTTTAGCTTTGTACACAGACAGTCACCTGAGGCTGGAATCAAACCCACCTCTCAGGTGCCATGAGGCAACAGTGCTAACCATTTTCAACACTGGCTTCAATTAATACTTCATGGTTTTGTTACCTTATATACCACTGAGGTGGTTACTTAATTTGGATTCAATCACTTTTCAAGTACAAACTTAACTGTCATGCAATTCTTTTGAGTTTAATATTAAAGAAATGCTCAGGTTCTGCTATTTTATACAAACAGCTTGTTTTTAACTATCTTTTAATAGCCTATTTTAAGTGTTAAAAATGCATTCACATTCACCTTAGTAATTAATTGCAAGTGGTGATGATATACAACTTTGCTTTTCATTATTAATAATATATAATTCTGCTTTGAAGACATAGGGATTATGTTACAGTAAATAAGGTCAGTGGTACAGTCATTGAGGTATTGACTGCATGGCACCCTGTGTAGCTTCCTTATGATGGGAAGAAATCAAACATCATTACACATCAGCAGAGACCCTGCCACCTTAAAGGTGCAAGACTCCCATCTTAAACAGCGGTAGTCACCTTGCACATGCAAATAAGAGGTTTGGTGTTATAATGAAGCTGCTATGCAAGATGAGTTTGCACTTGGGCAGCCAGCACCTGCTACTTTCAGGAAAACCATGTCACCAGCTGACATGGGATATCATTGTCAGTAAAGGTAAAAAGGGACTTGGAGGCTTTGAAGGGGTACCTGGTGAACAGGTGAAGGCCAATGCTGATGGTGCCCACTGCAATTCGTATTCCATGCCATCACTTACTGTTCTGTAAATGCTAGGTACAACTGGAAAATGACTGGGAGAATGCCCAGTTTGGGCTGAATCAGTGTCAGTTGATGGGAGAAATTACAGAATCCATGTCTGCTGGACACTTGAACATTAAAAGGGCAAAAATATGATGTCAGCACTTGCAAACTGCAGCTGCATTTCATTCCTAAGTATCTCTTCCCTCTCCCCCCCCCCCCCCCCCCCCCCCACCCTTTGCAATGCATGTAGATTGAACGTGTTTAGGGTTCAAATCCTAGTCAAAGGCATTTTGCCATTGGTGCTTGCAAATTGCATTTCAACAAAGCAGACGTTACTGGCAATGACCTAAACAGAGCTGAGTGCTGGCCAACAGTGTCCATCACTTTTGAAACTTCCAAGAGTGCTATGGGAGATGGAGAACAACGCTTCATCATCTGTCATGGAAACACTACAATGGACCATACCGAATGCAATAAAGTGTTGAATGACTGATATGGGTCTGGGGAAGGAAGGGGATAAAAGTTCAGTGCGAAAGCCCTTTTACACATAATTTGTTGGCCACTCAGCAGACACCAAATTGGTGCACATGCTGGGAGCAGGGCTGTGATGGAACAGATGGCAGGGCCGCTGAAGGTTCAGTTCCACTGCAAGTGGTCTGGGGGACCTTTCAGTAGAGTCTGAACAGGATGCACCACACCATCCTGGCATGTGGTGGTCTGCAGCAATGGAGAAGGCAATAAGGCAATGCAATAGGATGCTGAGGAACTGGGTGAGCGAGAGCAGTCTTCTAATGAGAAGGATTTCAGAGAGGAAGAAGCCCCATGTTTGACAGAGCTTAGCTGTTTTGAGCACTACAACCAAGACAGGACCTGATTGACAGTAGATGAGAGCTGGGTTCAGAAGGCTGTCATGGACTATAGACTAGTAGTGTCTCATCACACCAGCATTTGGTTTGAACTGTGGAGGAGAACAGCAGCCTCTATTCATTTACTTTGCATTCCCTTTTGCTGTCTGCAAATAAACTCATATTTGGATTTGTCCGATTACAAGTCTGAATATAGTGTTCCCCTGTGGGACATATCAGGATGCAGGTCTCCAATGAGTATTTGGGGCAGAGTAATCATGGAATCCCTACAGTGTGAAAACAGGTTATTGGGCCCATCGGGTCCACAGTGACACTCTGAAGACCATTACACCCACATCCAACCCACACCCTGTTCCTGCATCCCTGCATTTCTCATGGCTAACCCACATAGTCTGCACATCCTTGGACACTATAGGCAATTTAGCATGGCCAATCCACAATCCATCTAACCTGCACTGTGGGAGGAAACTGGAGCACCTGGAGGAACCCCATGCAGCCACAGGGAATATGTGTAAACACCACACAGACCTAGGGAGGGTGGTTAGACGGGATGTAAACAGCAGGTAAACTGGTGGCTGTTGAGTAAACTGCAATTACGGTGAGAATTGGGGTTGTATGTATCATGGAGTGTCAGCCATGTGCCAAGAGTAGTGTGCATTCCTGGCTGCTGTACTATTCTGTTGTGGTGCAGAGCACAGGCACAGAAGCCAAGGATGTTGGTATTTAAGCAGAAATCTGGCACAAAGTGAGATGTTGTGGGAACTGCACATGACAAAGTGAAGCTAGAGTCAAGCCAAAGGGACACCATCGGAGTAGTTAATGAGGTGAGTTTGGTAAGACACGGCAAGAGATCTCACTCAGCTTCACCGCAAAAACCCTTCGAAAAATTCAACAAAACTGACTTAGCCAAAAAAAAAGTCAGCCCCAACTGTCTTATACAACAATATTAGTTGGAGTTTAGAAGAATGAATGGTGATCTTATTGAGATGTACAAGATGCTCAGGAGGTTTGATGGACCTGATGCTAAAAGGTTGTTTCCCTTGTGGAGGAGATTACAAGAGGAGACAGAGCTTAAACTTAAGTGATCTCGTACATAAGGTGGAGATGACAAAGGTGGCTCCCAAAGTCTGTGTCTCTTTGGAACTCCTTTTCCCAGGTAGTGATGCATTGTTGTACTATTAAAGCAGAGGCAGATAGGTTATTGATTAAAAGGAGTCATGGGGCCAGCAGGAATGTGAAATTAAGGTCACAATCAAATCAGCCATGATAGAGTAGCTTTGAGTGTTGAACATAAACTTCTTACAATTTCTTTTAATTCATTCTTGGACATCACTGGTTGGGACATCAATTGTTGTTCATTTTTAATTGTTCTTGGGAAGGTGGTGATCAGTTGCCACCTTGAACCATTGCAAGGTAGAACAATAATGCCATTGGTTTGGGTTTTTCAGGATTCTGACCCCATGACACTGAAGGAATAGTGATGAATTTCCATTGAGGATGGTCAGTGCCTTGGAGAGGAACCTCGAGGTGGTGGTGTTTCCATGTATCTACTGACCTTGTTCCTCTAAAAGATTGTGGTTGAGGATTTGAAAGATGCTTTCTACAGAGTGTTGATGACCTATTCCAATACATCTTGTAGATGGTACACACTGCTATTGGTATATGTCACTGCAGGAAGGAGTAAATGTTTGTGAATGTGGTGGCAATCAAGCCAGCTGCTTAGTCCTGGATGATGTCAAGTCTCTTGAGTGCTGTGGGAACTGCACTCATTCTGGCAAGTAAGGAATATTCCATCACAGTACCAAATTGTACTTTGCACATGGTGAAATGACTTTAGAGGTAAGTTAGTTGTTGCAAAATTCCGAGCTCTGACCTGCTCTTGTAGCCATTGTATTTGCTACTTAGTGCAGTTCAGCTTCTGAGCAACTGTTGGTAGTTGGGGATTTGGGGATGGTAATGCAATTCAATGTCAAGGGGCAGTGATTAGATTTCTTCTTGTTGGAGATGGTAATTGCCTGACATTTGCTTGGCAAGAATGTTACTTGCTATCTGACAGCCCAAGCCTGGAAATTGATTGTTTCAGTGTTCAAGGGGTTGTTAATGGTGCTGAATATTATACAATCTTCAACAAATATTCCACTCCTGATCTTATGGTAGAAGGAATATCATTGATGAAAGAACTCAAGATGCGAGACCTAGGATACCTCCCTGAGAAAATCTTTCAAAGGTGTCATGGAGCTGAGATGACTGACCTCCAATGTTCACAACTACCTTCCTTTGTGCAAGGTGTAACTCTAACCAGTGAAGAGCTTTCTCCCAAAATCCCATCGGCTCTAGATTTTCTAGGGCTCCGTTATGCTACACTCAGTCAAATGTGACCTTGATTTCATTCTCACCTCCCCTCTGAAGGTCAATATATTTGGACTATTGAGGTCAGAAGCAGAAGCAGAAGCAGAAGCAGAGGCAGAACCCAAACTAAGCATTAGTGAGTTGGTTATTGCTAAGCAAGTGTTGCTTAACAGTACTGTTGCTGATCCCTTCCATCACTTTATTGATGATGAAGAATAGACTGATGAGACAGTAATTGGTGGAGTTGGCAGCAAACCTGTGCTAGTACATACCCTGTTGTAACACACTCTAAATGAAAATAATTTAAGTAGATTTTGATGTGATGGATTCCTGATATGCAGAAGGTAAATGCAATGCTATGCATTCAGCAAGAACAATGGTAAATACACTAACACAACAAGATACACAATTTAAGTCTATCATGAAGAAAAGGGAACTTAGTAATATTGTAAAATATAACTCTCTTAAGATTCATGAGCAATGCTATGAATTGGCAGGCAACACAAATTGAATACCAAGCTACATTGTCAGAATAATTCAATATGAAACAAAATTGATCACATTTTACTCTAGTATTGGTTAGGAATCATTTGGAATGCTAGAAACTGAACTCATGATGGAGTAGTGGACATGTGAACTTAAGATACATATCAGTTTGGATCAAAAACATGTAATTCTCAAAGTTAAATATCACACAACACCAGGTTACAGTCCAATAGGTTTAATTGGAAGCACACTAGTTTTCAGAGCGCTGCTCCTTCATCAACCACCTGATGAAAGAGTGGCGCTCGGAAAGCTAGTGTGCTTCCAATTAAACCTGTTGTACTATAACCTGGTGTTGTGTGATTTTTAACTTTGTACACTCCAGTCCAACATTGGCGTCTCCAAATCGTAATTCTCAAAGTAATTCTCGGGCCTGGACACCTGACGCATGAGTGAAATTGGCCCTTGGCCTTTGTTGTAATAACCTATCATCCATTTGGGCCATTGCCTCACTGATTCCTTTCTTGTCTTTCTCAGGGGGATCATGTTGCTGCTGGAGGATGACAGATTCATAAATTCTAATGGTCAGAGCATCACGTATATATGGGCAGGCACATAAAAATCAACTAATCTTATCCTATCTTTCAAGTTTCATCCTGTATGGTCCTCAAAACATCAGTATTTAATTTTATTGTGATAATAACAATCTCCAGAGATTTTTAAATGAAATTTGAATTCCAAGTTACTGACTCAAACGATCACAGAAGGTTTCACATTTTTCAACTTTTAATATCACAAGCAAACTAAAATCAACTTTGATTGAACATTAACAGCAAATATAGAAAGTACTGGAAAATCTCTGCAGTTCAGTGGCATCTATGAAGAAAGAAACAGAGTTAATTTATAATATTCTCCCAGCCCCTGCACAGCATGGGTAATGGTGAGTCAGTTGGGAAAATACAGAGAGATCAGAAATATGAAATTCATGACATTGAGAAAACAGTCTGATTTTCTCTCCAAGTTTTGAACAATGTAATGAAAATGCCTGTTCTGAGAGGCCTATTTGTATACATTTGCATCTTATTATTATCTATTTGTTCTTCATGTTTATGCAGTTCACTGTTCTCACATACAGTGAAGAGAAGCTAGACAGTGACGACTAGCAAAGTCAAATAGTCAACTGCAGCTTATCACTCGCTCCTCTGCGCCCCCATCTTGGCCAGTAGTTCTCTGCTCCAGCAGACATACTACTGAGGTAATAACTGTTCACATACTCCAGCCAGTGGGGGTTGGCTTTAGACATGCGCCAGCCTCAACACATCATCATGGTACACCTCCAACTCATTTAGAATAGAGTTTTCCACTTCAGTGCTGAATTTTGGAGTGCACAGGCACTTTTCCTTGAAAAGCTACAGACAGGTCAGCTTGCAGGAAGGGACCAGCACACTTCCTATGCATCAGAGCAGAGTGTACTCAGTTCTCTTCACTTACTTCCTTAGCACTTACTCTCTTTGCACCTATTTAGATGCTCACAGCATCTCTACCTTGTTTTTTGCACTTTGTTGCTTCACTCTGAACTTGCAGGCTCACAATATTTCTGCCCTGCCTTGCTTTTCTTTGCACAGGCTGAAAGCCAGGAGCCTTGTCACAGTTGTCAGCAGTGAGCAGACAAGGGGTGGACATATTGCTGTTTGGCAACGTCAGTCCTACAGAATATGCCAGCAGCTTGTGTGACAAACAAACTGCATTTGCGTCAGCCAAATGGCCGTGTCTCTTTATGTAAGGGGAGTAGTCCTTAGTCAAGTCGAGAGGAAATGTTATCAGTCGGGGGTGTTTCCATGGTCAGTGAAGAGCAGCATCCAGTCTCAGTCCAGGCTTAGACTTGCTCAGTTTGCTGCTTATGGCAGTCAGTGCCAGGGGTTTTAGTCTTGGGAGTGCAGCATGGACAGCCCTTCAAATCAAGCACAGTATGTCAGGGGATTAGTGTTTATTCAGTTTGGGAGTCGAAAAGATAGCAGTCAGGAGGTCATTAATAGATTGAGCTATCCTTTCAAGCCGGTTTGGTTGGGGGAAGTTGGGGGTGGGAGGACAATAGGAAGTGATGTTGGTGGCAACCAGAGTTCTGGGATTCTGTCTACTGACAGTCCAAATGAGTTATCATGAGTCACCACTGTGGTGGAGGTGTTCGGGTAGTAAATTGCAGGGACTGGGGACAGCATAATAAAGGCTGAGAGGAAAATAATTATGATGGGTGTGTGTAACTCAACATATAAGAGTGAGAGAAAATAAGGCATTTGACAACAGGCATTACTTTGGGAGGAGGCAGGCATTATCAATGATCACCAACATTCTGACTTCAATGGAGTCAGTATATCCCAATGGTTGGCACGGCTAAGCCACAAGTCCAGGACTCAAGTGAAATGGTGGAAGATCAAGTTTTAAAGAGTTAGGTGGGAAGGGAGGCCAGAATCGAGAGGGTTGGCAGAGAGTGCAGGAAAGAAAGGAACATGCAAGTTTGGGTGGCACCCTAGATTATCAGGCTAAGCTTGTGGCTCACACTGCCTGTGTTATCGTCCATCTTCATCCAAATGGCAGATGTTCGACGAAAATGAAAAATGGCTGTCAACACAGCCATGTGCGCAGAATCAGTGCTTATGTCTATCTGAGCATGCAGGCTCTACTTGTGAGTGAAGTGAGGTCCTTTGAGGGACAACTGCATGAATTAGGCACTTATACAGTGCAGGTTAAAGACATCTGTAATCATAGATCCCCATTTATGAAACACAGTGAGAAAGTGATGACTACAAATCCTGGTCACAAGCAACATGATGAAGGGCTTATGTTTGAAATATTGACTCTCCTGCTCCACAGGTGCTGCCTGACTGACTGAGCTTTTCCAGTACCACATTCTTTGACTTGGATCTCCAGCATCTGCAGTCATCACCTTCTCATGGTTGATTATAATCTGACTGCAAAGTCTGTTCCAAGGAAGCCCACCAATCTTCTCCTCCTCCCTCTACACATTCCTGATGAAGGGCTTATGCTCAAAACGTCGACTCTCCTGCTGCTCAGATGCTCCCTGACCAGCTGTGCTTTTCCAGTGCCACACTTTTTGACAAGCAACTGTACCCATTGATCTTTATAGATTGACTATACTCATCTCTGTACATCGGAAATAATCACAAGTGACCTGAAAGAGTTACCTGCAGATCACAAGTCATAATGATAATCCAAGCTTTCATAGCCTGAATAAGGTCACAGCTGATTTCCTCTCGCCTTGAACTGTAAGAATTGTCTGACATTTCTGCCTTTCTTGGGTGACCAGAGGGGCTGAGATTGAGGTTGGAGGCAATATTTCCGGAAGCTTACTACACTTGAAGACTGGAGGTTGGCTAACTTGGTGCCACTGTTTAAGAAGGGTGGGAAGAACAAGCCAGGGAACTATTGACCAGTGAGCCTGACCTCGGTGGTGGGCAACTTGTTGGAGAGAATCCTGAGGGACAGGATGTACATGTGTTTGGAAAGGCAAGGACTGATTAGGGATAGTCAACATGGCTTTGTGCATGGGAAATCATGTCTCACAAACTTGATTGAGTTTTTTGAGGAAGTAACAAAGAGGATTGGTGAGGGCAGAGTGATAGATGTGATCTATATGGACTTCAGTAAGGCATTCAACAAGGTTCCCTATGATTAACAAGGTTAGATTTCATGGAATACATGGAGAACTCACTATTTGGATACAGAACTGGCTCAAAGGTAGAAGACAGAGAGTGGTGGTGGAAGGTTATTTTTCAGACTAGAGGCCTGTGACCAGTGGAGTGCCACAAGGATTGGTGCTGAGTCCTCTACTTTTTGTCATTTACATAAATGATTTGGATGTGAGCATAAGAGGTACAGTTAGTAAGTTTGCAGCTGACATCAAAATTGGAGGTGTAGTGGACAGCGAAGAGGATTACCTCATATTACAACAGGATCTTGACCAAATGAGCCAATGGGCTGAGAAGTGGCAGATGGAGTTTAATTCAGATAAATGCAAGGTGCTGCATTTTGGGAAAGCAAATCCTAGCAAGACTTAATGGTAAGGTCCTAGGGAGTGTTGCTGAACAAAGAGACCTTGGAGTGCAGGTTCATAGCTCCTTGAAAGTGGAGTCGCAGGTAGATAGGATAGTGAAGAAGGCATTTGGTATGCTTTCCTTTATTGGTCAGAGTATTGAGTACAGGAGTTGGGAGGTCATGTTGTGGCTATACAGGACATTGGTTAGGCCACTGGTGGAATATTGCATGTCATTCTTGTCTCCTTCCTATCAGAAAGATGTTGTGAAACTTGAAAGGGTTCAGAAAAGATTTACAAGGATGTTGCCAGGGTTGAAGGATTTGAGCTATAGGGAGAGGCTGAACAGGCTGGGGCTGTTTTCCCTGGAGCATCGGAGGCTGAGGGGTGACCTTATAGAGGTTTACAAAATCATGAGGGGCATGAATAGGGTAAATAGACAAAGTCTTTTCCCGGGGGTGAGGGAGTCCAGAACTGGAGGGCATAGGTTTAGGGTGAGAGGGGAAAGATATAAAAGAGACCTCCGGGCCAGCTTTTTCACACAGAGGGTGGTATGTGTATGGAAAGAGCTGCCAGATGAAGTGGTGGAGGCTGGTACAATTGCAACCTTTAAGAGGCATTTGGACGGGTATATGACTAGGAAGGGTTTGGAGGGATATGGGTCTGGTGCTGGTAGGTGGGACTAGATTGGGTTGGGATATCTGGTCGGCATGGACAGGTTGGACGCAGAGTCTGTATCCATGCTGTACATCTCTATGAGTCTGTGACTCTAAACTGTATTTGCGTGGCATTGATTGGGCTGAATGCACAAGAATGAAGTCAATTATGTCAAAGAGCCATTAGAGGCATTCTATGGCCTTCTTTGTCAGAATCCTCTCAGTCCCTGAATGGAGGATAGTGCTAAACTGGCTTGAGTGTATTGGGAATCCTATCTGTTTTCCTAAGGACCTATTCCATTCATGATATTCCCCACACTGGTTAATTGGAAACGTGATGAATGTATCTGGCAACAGCAGGGAATATTATTACTCTGGCCACAATGCAACCTACATATGGAAAAATTGAGGAGGAACAAATGCATCAGCAAAACCGAGACTAGCAGCAACTTCCAGTGTTGGATATAGTCTCCACGTAAGGAGGTCATAGGAGCAAATGCAGCTATTTCGATTTGTTTTCAGTTGCTCAATAAAAGTTAACATCTCGTTTCATGTTCCACATTGAACAATTACACGAGGTTATGTTACACGGGGTGTTAAGGAAAGAGTAGCATTTCTTTAGACAAGGTTTTAACATAATGAAAAAGATGGGTAAGCTGTACAGGTCGATTCTGCTGTTGCAGTTACAATGACATTCGTTCAAACAGGTTATCATGTAAAGCAGCAAAACAATTACAAATGTGAGCTTCTATTTCCAGTGAAGAGTCACCTGTGCTACCTATATGCCCTCCAGAGGTGTTCTTTTTCATTTCCTTCCCAACACATATACTGTGAAGGGCTATTCTTGACTGGCAGTGATTGGCCTGTTGCACAGTTGGCTCCAAGTATGACTCCAACAGCATAAATTCTGGAAGGGCCCAGTAGTGGCAAGCACTTCCGCATTGGTGAATGTAGCATAAAGCAAGTGCTCTGCCATAGAGGTCTGTTGCAAACATAATGTGGTGAGCAGCAGAGAATTGCATGAGATAACCTTTTTTAGGATTCATGGAGGGAAACCCTCCATAAGATGCCCTGAAATAGACACCTTGCCAGTTTTTGATAAAACCCAGCCAATTATTTTGTGTCAAATGACTCTTCTTTGATCGAAGATCCAGCTAAAATTTTGAGAATTTGAAGCACTTTCAGTTTAATGTTTCAGAATTTTAGCATCTACAAGATTTTGACAAAACATTGTTGTGTCGCTATAGTCTTATCAAACCATGGAGCTGCTCTGTTATTAGATAGAGACAACTAGAGGTGATTTAACCTGAGGGCCACCATACCACAGGGGGTAGGGGGGAGAGAAGGTTGAGAAGATGAGTTCAGCATGGTAACTTCAGCCAATGTGAAGAATTGAACCTATGCTTTTGGCATCACACTGCTTCACAAGCCAACTGCGCTAAACATTATTTATTAGGCTGAAAACACAAATAAGATACCATCCTGAATTATAATTATAGAAGTACTTGAAAACCCCACATGTATTTATGTTTTATTGCATCATGTCTGCAGAATTGTAGTCTTTATAGGAACCAGTCCAAAGTTACTCCTAACCGCTGAAGAGTTTGCTCTTCCCCACTTTGAGTATAATGTTCAATGTGTGGTGAAGAACCTTTCCTTTAGTCTTCCAAGAAATTCTGAAAGAGCCTCTAGCATCATGGTTAACATCAGTGGGTTCCTTATCCCAATCATGCCAGCATAAATCTTCCAAATTCCACAAAGTGTCCTTGGATTTCATCCCTTTAACCTGCATTTTATCAAGTAACCAGAAGAGAAACATTTTTTACCCTGTGATGACTGCAGTAGCCACGGTAAGTGTCCATCACTCTCTGAGGGATAGACTTTTCTTTCTCTCTGCCAAAATTCCCTAAGCCAGTAGCACAGCTGCTTCTGTTTTTGTGTTCGGGTATGAAGTTTGACACTTGGGTTTCAACAGAAATGACCGGGTTTTCTGCCTCCATGGTAACCAGATCACATCACACCAAAATAAAGTAATATTAGGTAGAATTATCAGGAGGCCACATACAATTTTAATTCTGCCATTTTACCTCAAGTTAAAGAGAAGGACAAAACTTGAGCATTTAGCAAAACCTCACGTTCATAATATGATTTTTAAAAAGTGGATAAGCCTGATTTTAAGGTAAAGCTCATTAGAGCATTGTATTATTCAGAAAGATTTGCAATTAATACCAATACCAATTCATTCTCTCTTTTTCCTCTGAGTTTATTTGCTGTTTTACAGCTTCAATTGTGCGGCAGCAAATTATGCTTTGACAAATACAGGCTGCATTAAAAAGAGCATAGACGGATCTATTTGTTGATGTTATAATATGATCTTAGAAAGTAAGGATTCATGCATGTTACAATATTTTTAACAAAGCAATAGAAATTGTGCATCAGACTGTTACACGATATATATTCTCAATTCCATTGATCACAAGAAAGCAGAATTGGGACATTTAGATCACTGTAGAAACTGTCACATCACTTGTCAAATTCAGAATTTTTCTTCCTCATCATAGTGTTCTAGCTCCCAAGCACATTGAAATATTCGCAAAGTAATTGATTAATGGTAAATCCATAATGAAAGGAGGACCAGCAATCATAAAACGTAATTTAGTGACCTAAGTGACAGAGTAATACATTCTGAAAATGTTGCAATGTAATAGTAGTGCCACATCATAGAGTATAGATGAAATATGGATATTCTAAGATATATGGCTAATATTTTACAGGCTGCACTGGAATTCAAATCCACAGCATTTAACAGTGCAGTGTAACAGAGCAAATTATGTATTTTTTTTCCAAATATCCACATTGTCAAGAAATATTTAGCCTTTGAGGTCAAATGAAATACATTTAGTAAACACATCTGCAACAAAACTAAACTAACATGCATTATTCTAAAACATTGTGTTGATTTAAGGATGAGGTTGGATGAAAATTATTTCTATAAATAATAATCATGTATTTTGAATTCCATCTGTCTTTCGTCAGTTTTTAATTTGGAAATTAGGTATTGAATGCTTACTTTTACTAATATCTAAACTGTTTAGTTCCATAAAAATGAAAAAAAAATGTTTACTTTGAAATGGTATGTCTAACTGCAATGCTTTGTTAGATAGAGCAGGCTTTAATCTTGAACAGTATTCTGAATCTACAATTACATAAAATGAACATAAAAATCATAACTATCATTTAAACATCTTTCTCTGCATCTACTCTGATAGATTTACAATCTGGAGCTATCAATCACTGAAGGTAATAATAGCGACATAAAGAAACATGAGATAAATGTTTGGAATTCACCACTGCAAGACCTTGAAAACTTATATTGTGGTGACAACGATTGTGCCTTGAAATGCAATAAGCTTGAGACAGTGGCTGTTGGAGTGGCCTGATAATGTTATTGCATTAATAACTTATACATTTGAAGAACCATCTTTTGCTTGACGTATGTGTCCCTGTACGAGAAATTATGAAAAAATATTTCACTAAAATCTCATTATAAACTATACATCTTCCTTCTTTTGTAACTATTTCAATGTATGTTTATTATTTCTGCAGTTGAATGTTTGACTAAAAAATAGTACATTAAAAATAGCCAAGAACGTAAAAGGAAATTTACATGAAATTGTATTTCATAGTCTTGTCGGAACGCAGATATATAAATTAAGGAAATAACACAGCAATGGAATTAGAAGCAACTGTAGACCATTTGACCCTTCAACTCCGCTATGCCATTTGATAAGATCATGGTTGACCTGATTACGGTCTCAACACCACTTTTCTGTCTACCCCATAACCCTTGATACCTAACAGAAATCTATTCTAATTCTGTCTTGATATGTTCAATGACCTGGACTGCATTCTTTTCTGAGGAAAGAATTTTACAGACTAATGGCCCTCTGAGAGAAAACATTTTCTGCACCTTCATCTGAAAAGGGAGACCCACTTGTTCTTAACTTGTGTTCCCTATTTGTGGTGTCCCTACAAGAGGAAACATCCTACTTCATCCTATCATGTCCCCTCAGAATCTTAAACCTTTGAACAAGTTAGTCTCTTGTTCTTATAGGCTCAACCTGTTCAACGTTTCTTCATGATAAGCTCTCCATTCTAGAAATGAATTGAATGAGCTATTTCTGAACTGTTTCTAACAAAATTATGCCCACGTTAAAATATGGAGAACAAGCATTGACCAGTGATGTTACATTTAGCCCTGGGAAAAGCAGTATTTCATTACTGAAACAGAGTTCTACTGGTTCCAGGTGCACTCCGGTAACTCAGCCAAACTAAGTCCCTAAGCTATCAGTGGCCTATTTGTTCATACCAAGCAATGGCCAGCCAAATTACAATGCAATCCACACATGTACATATCAACCAATGATTATTATGAAGCAATTCGTCTGTGAATCTTGTCTCCTGCTCCTAAACATGAAAAGTGATGAGGTTAATTCTAACACATCCGTTGTCTGTTCAGAAAGGATCAGCATTGTAAAGGTTTGGCTTTTGCGACACAGTAGTAGTGTCCCTATTTCTGAACTAAGTAGACCTGGGTTCAAGTCCCACCCAGTCCAGAGGTGTGTAACAACATTTCTGAAAGAAAGTGAGGACTGCAGATATTGGAGACCAGAGTTCCTAGCATTTGTTCACAGGATGACCAATTCCACCTTAGAAAATCCCCAATGGCCACCTTCTTCCAAGATCGCAATTTCCCATCCCACGTGGTTGACGATGCCCTCCAGTGCTTCTCCTCCACTTCCCGTACCACTGGCCTTGAACCTCACCCTCCCAATGCAACAAGGATAGAAACCCCCACCCCTTCCTGGTCCTCATCTTCCATCCCACCAACAACTG
This sequence comes from Chiloscyllium plagiosum, assembly GCF_004010195.1. Taxonomy (NCBI): domain Eukaryota; kingdom Metazoa; phylum Chordata; class Chondrichthyes; order Orectolobiformes; family Hemiscylliidae; genus Chiloscyllium; species Chiloscyllium plagiosum. The sequence goes on from NC_057735.1 coordinate 21,190,230, forward strand.
GATACATCGCAGCATCCTCTGCCACTTCCACCACCTCCAAACTGACCCCACCACCAGAGATATATTTCCCTCCCCACCCTATCAGTGGTCGAGAGAGACCATTCCCTCTGAATCCCTCGTCAGGTCCACGTCACACACCAGCCCACATTCCACTCCTGGCACCTTCCCCTGCCACTGCAGGAATTGCAGAACCTGTGCCCACACCACTACCCTCATCTCCGTCCAAGGCCCCAAAGCATCCTTCCACATTTGACAGAAATTTACCTGTACCTCTACCAACTAAGCCAATTACACCCAATGTGGTTTCCTGTACATCGGGGAGACAGGATACCTTCTTGGCGGATCATTTCAGAGAACATCTCTGGGACACCTGCACACAACAACCCCACTGCCCTGTGGCTTAACACTTCAACTCCCCCTCCCACTCCGTCAAGGAAATGCAGATCCTGGACTTCCTCGACCGCCAAACCGCTACCACCCAATGCCCGGAGGAAGGACACTTCATATTCCGCCTTGGGCCTCTGCAACCACATAGGATGAATGTGGATTTCAACGCATCACACAATAACATTTCTGAACATAATGATTAGAAAATATCCCATGGTAAAGGTTTTGAGACAGCCTAACGGCTCTAATTCTGTACAATTCCTTAAAGCAATTAGAGATCACATAACCTAGTGCAATCCCCTTTCCTATTTCTTTCATTATAAGATCTGAATGTATTAGGCTCCACTGCCATAATCCTCTGACTTCATGCTGCTGGTGGCAATTGAGCACAAATCTGAAATTCATCAGTGGAAAATGTTTCTGTTGTGCATACCCAAGTTTCCAATCTTTAATTTTGCCTGGTGATGTTCCTTTTCAAAAACAATAAATGAGAGAAATTATCTTTTATAAATTTTGTTCAGTTATGCGTAACATTCCCTTTTATCTCATATTAATATTGCAAAACTGTATGTTTTCCAACGTTTTACAAATGTTACATATATACATGATGCTTTATTCTAAAATATTAAGGCTTTCACCCAAATACTGAAAAATGATATTTATACTAACATGTAGTTAGCTTGGTGGCCCGACATTTGTGCCTTTCAGAAAAAAGGATCCTTTCAAACAGCAATTATATTATTAGGAGTCCCACGAAAGTGAACAAATTGCGTGCCAGAAAATATACTAATTTTTTTTTAAATAGTTTTTGCTCCTTTTCACTTTATTATTCTGGAAATAGTTCCTGCTCTCTTGGAATAACCATCCCATCAATGGGACCCACCATAAACAAGATTTGAAAATGTACTTTTCAAAAACGAAGAATACCTGCGTAGTCTACCAGTTTTACGAACTTCTTGTCCGACCTAACTGCTGCGTTGGGTAAAATATGATTAACCGATACTCTCTGAAATAGAGTTATTGCCTTTTTAATAAACCAGACTTCCCTAAGTCTGCTGTGGGAGCCGCGTTTGTACGTCAATTTCGCGTCACCCTCAAACTCTTGTTCATATGAAGCTGCTGTCCACGGTGCTGAAACTCTCAGCCTGTGGAAACCGCTCCCCACCCTAGAGAACAAATACCGGACCAAGGCGATTTGACCCAGAGCCGGGACAAACCACATTGGAGTCGGCAGAATTTATGTGTGTATTGTTCAGACCCAGCAGTTCGTTTCCTTAGCAACATGACTCAAGAAAAAGCCAGTGAGAAAGCATCTTAGGTGACGATTATCTGCATCAAAAAAGAACAAGAGCAAAACACGAACTGATTAGGACCTGATTTTTTTTCTCTTTTAAAAGCCTTTGAAATCTTTAAGAATGGGGGATAAAATGTTACCGGCCCAAGAAGCTGCTAAGATCTATCACACCAATTATGTGAGGAATTCCAGGGCAATAGGTGTTCTCTGGGCAATTTTCACTATTTGTTTTGCCATTATAACTGTGGTAATTTTTATCCAACCCTACTGGATTGGGGACAGTATCAATACGCCCCAGGCTGGCTATTTCGGATTGTTTCATTACTGTATCGGGAACGGACTGACGAGGGAGTTAATCTGCAAAGGAAGCGCCCTGGATTTCGGCTCCATTCCCTCGGGAGCATTCAAAACTGCCATGTTCTTCGTTGGTATCTCCATGCTTCTGATTATTGGTTGCCTTGTTTGCTTCAGCCTTTTTTTCTTTTGCAACTCTGCCACGGTCTATAAAGTCTGCGCCTGGATGCAACTTGCATCAGGTAAGTTCCAGTATTGCCAGCTACCTCCCAGCCAGACTGTAATTCTGTTACTTCAACATTACTCTCGGGTCCATGTATTAACTTTCCTTCTTGCAATCAGAGCAATAATCCTGCCTTCCCAATTTCCGAAGAAGATCTCGTTTTATTTTGGAGGAAGTGGGGGGATCGTGATGGTGATGTTCCTGTAATGTCCAAAGTGAACCGTTTCTTTCCGATACCTTACCATTCTTTCGTTGCAAATTTTAATTAATATTTCAACAAACATTCATCTGCAATTGTAAGCATCTGTTTATTGAAAGTTTTTGTTTTATCTTTCAAAGTTGTGAGTTGTACGGTAATACGTTGTCTTGGTAGTAATCTATTGACATAACATGGAAAGCCTTAGTTTGAACGTGTCACCTAAACCCTTAGGTCAGGTTAAACTCAGTGAAACATATTGTTTTGCTCTCCATTAGTTAATCAGCTAATTCTGTTAACTGTGGGATTGACATTACCTGGGAAGTTTGATTTATCTAATATAACATTTGACAATTCTTCAAAACCACATATTTCTTACTCCAAGGATTTTCTATTCAGTAATAGTTAACCAACCCTATTACTGATTTTGCAATTAAATACTTATCCCAATAAAGTTGGTATTTAACAATGAGCATTAAGTGCTTTCTGACGTTTTGATAATTTTTGAAATTTTACACAACCAATGGGCTAATGTAAACTTTTGGAGAATTCACTGCGTTGTTCGAACTTACTGGATTCACATGTCTAAGAATAAATTTTCTCAAAAAAATGTTTTCAAAATATATTGTAAGTGATTGCACTATTGTTTGTCGTACAAACTAAACTTCCTTGACGGCTTTCTGTCACTCAAAGAAGCCCTTCTTTGATTTTTTTGAATTGCCTCCCCAACTCCAAGTAAGTTACAAGAATATTTGTTCATTGGAATAATTCTATTAATCTCTATACTCATTAATAAGAGCATATTAAACATGAGTCAACATGAGTGCATTGAAATAATACCTCCAGCATACCATAGCAGTGTTTAAAATAACATGTGGTGCACCTCAGGGATCAGTACTGGGTCCACTTTTGTTTGTCATCTATATGGATAGTTTGAATGAGAATATAAGAGGCATGGTTAGTAAATTTGCAGATGACTCCAAAATTGGTGGTATAGTGGACATGAAGAAGGTTACCTAAGATTACAAAGAGACCTTGATCAATTGGGCCAATGGGCTGATGGAGTTTAATTTGGATAAATGTGAAGTATTGCATTTTTGTCATTCAAACAAGGACACAACTTATACATTAATGGTAGCACTTTGAGGAGTGTTGTAGAACAGACTCAAGTCGACAATCCTTTGACATTTGCATCACAGGTAGACAGGGTGGTTAAGAAGCATGCTCACCTTCATTGCTCAGACCTTTGAGTATAGTAGTTGGGACTTCATGTTGAGGTTGTACAGGACGTTGGTGTGGCCTCTTCTGAAGTATTGTTTGTAATTCTGTTCGCTCAGTTATAAGAAGGATCTTATTAAACTGGAGAAGATTCAGAAAAGATTTATCAGAATGTTGCCTGGAATGGAAGATTTGAGATATAAAAATAGACTGGAAAAACTGTGAAATTTTTCACTGGAACATGGGAGGTTGAAGGGTGACCTTATTGAGGTTTATAAAATCATGAGGAGCATAGATAAGGTGAATGATGGGTATTCTCCCTAAGTTGGGGAGTTCAAAACTAGGGGGCATATTTTAAGTGACAGGAGAAAGATTTAAAAAGAACATGCGAGGCAACTTTTTTTTAACACAGAGAGTGGGTCATATGTAGAATGAACTGCCAGAGGAAGTGGTGGACGCAGGTACAGTTACAAAGTTTAAAAGACATTTGGATAAATTCATGAATAGGAAAGATTTGGAGGGATATGGTCTAAGTGCAGGCAGGTGGAACTAGTTTAGTTTGGGATTATGGTCAGCGTGGACTGGTTGGACCAAAGAATCGGTTTCCATGTTGTATGACTATGTGACTCTATGACTCTAAGGTCTAAACACTTCTGTGTTATTTAATAATAGGTTGAGGAGAAAATATTATGTAGAATAGAAATAATTGTCTCATGTGTCATCATGTTGCCCCTTTTGAATTCTTTGAAACAGCACCAGAGAAAGAAAACATACTGTTGCAAGCTCGGAATCATTTAACTCTACAAGTACTTTTCTGCATCTACGCAGTCTCGAAAAACAATCAATTGGACTGCAGTCCTATATAACCTAACATAAAAAATAATTAAAGTTGGAATAATGGGAAGAAAAAAAATGAAGTTATTGTCTTCAACTATCCATGGTCTTACAGAAAATATATTGTACTGTTCCATTCCTCAGCAAATATAATTAATAATAATCAAAAGGTTCACTGTAATGATGAAGAGTTTATGTATAGCAGACCCTCGAGGATAAATCTAAAAACACACTATATCAGAGGATGGACATCAGACACTGTAAACACATAACTTTGCACATGTAACTTACCTGAATCCCTAGTCAAGCAATTAATAAGTCTGTACAACCAGAACACAAGACCTCATTTCTCACAATAATGTGTAGCTTCTATATTGAAAGGCAAAGCTCTGCCCACAAATGAGACTTTATCAATAAGGAAAAGAAAGGTATGCAGATGTATCTGCGGTTTTAGTTTCAACTGCTGCAACTTTCTTAAACAAAACACTGAATTTGTTGAGATAAATTCCATTTTCATGATAATGAATTATTTTTCTTGTCAATGTCGTTCTTCATTATTGTCTCACAATGCTGACTTTTGACACTGCCTCTTTAAAAGATGTGAGAAGTGGCATGCCTGAATTTTGAACATTCTGCCATAATTGAGATGGTAAAGATAATTTTTTTAAAAAAAGACAGAAAAGGTTGTGGAATGACCCTTGGCTATTATTAGCATGTACCTAGCCCTGCACCTGGAAATGCCAACATAGCTACTTGTTCCTTTGCTCCTCAAACCAGGATGCTCAGAGTTGTGTGATTTATTGCACAATAATCAATGTCATGCTAACATCCACATTAAAAAGATTGTTCATAGAACTGAATAGCTTTTCATACTACTGCATCCTTCTAAATGAACACAAAATGTGTGTATCATCTATTAGCCTCCAGTTTGCAAAAATTGAGGAAATTACAGCTATTGTTTACAGGCAACAGCTATCACAGTGGAAAGGAATCTTGAATTCTACAAGACTCAAAGCTTCCATCCGATAGCAGGTCTCACATCTATTTAAGAACCACAGGAGTACTCATGCAGTCAGTAGCACTCTTCACCTAACCCTCATGACCATCAAAAAAGAGAGAAGTGAATTCTATACTTGGTGATATCTGACCACAGAACACTATAACTTAAGTTATAACTTGAGCAGCCATGACAATCTCATTACATAACAGTCAACATTGCTCATATTTTCTGAAGGGGTAGTAATATGAGGAACTAGGCCTCAATCTACATCCATGGGTGCTGTCCACACTGAGTATTCCCACCCTAAAACAATGGAGAAACATTTTATCGTGGCTACTTCAGCATCATCTTTTCTGTCCTCAATGTAATCAAAGGTATACCTTGTAGCTTAGGCTTAAACAGATAGTGTTGGCAAAGGATAATATTGTGGTGAATGCTTAGAGTGGTACCTCCTGAATGTTGTGGAAATTTCCATTTCAGATTGTTGCATATTTTATGGTCTTCTTAAGATATTTGCAATAAAAGAGTTTCACTTTTATGTTGCTCATCAAAACACCAAATTTCTTCCCATTTCCATGCGGCAGAGAGAGCTCAATTGCTTGAGTGATTCTACAGGTGACTTCTGTCCATGCAGCAAGCACCCAGACTTCTACAAGACAGTGACCTTCAGCCTGAAGTAAGATGCAGCTCATGTGGTGCGCAGAACAGATGCTCCAAAAAAACAATATTGAAGCAATGAATGCTGCTTCCACTGTGCCATTGTTCAATCAAATATTCTTAAATAATGAGCTGTTTCTTTTCAAGCACTACTTTTACCAGATTTTGCATTGCTCCACAACATGGATTGCAGGCCAAATCTACTTAGCAAACCTTTCCTGACTCTGTGATAAAGTTCGCTGTACTTCAAATGTAAATTTCAACACAACGCATCGCACAATGTGTCCCCATCCCATGGTTTGTGAAGACCAAATTTGCCTGTGTTCCTTTTATGATTTTTCTGAACAAATACATCTTTAAATCCACTTTACACTATGGTGTAGTCTGCTCTACATGAGACTATGTAGTGAAACACACCATGTGCTAATAATTGCCTATACTCCAATTTCACTCTTCAATTACATATCTGGGTCAACATCAAATAATTATTGATTCTCAAATCAGTGGTGGTTAAATGAATATACTGCATGGTTAAGGAGTTTTATTTTAAATTCTCATTGTCTTCTCAGAAAGACAAATAATTCATTTGGCCTTTCTATGTTGCTGTCAACACAGTTATTGGACACAGGTTTTGTGGCTTAAGCCCATTCTTATTATGATAATTGGATACACTTTATCATAGATTTATAGAGTAAGTCACAATTATATTTTTAGTATGTGCTATGGCCATATAACTGTGTTCACCAACCAGCAAAGACCCTTCATCAAACAATGGGCAGCACAGTGGCACAGTGGTTAGCACTGCTGCCTCACAGCAGCAGAGAGCCGGGGTTCAATTCCTGCCTCGGGCAACTGTCTGTGTGGAGTTTGCACATTCTCCCTGAGTCTGTGTGGGTTTCCTTCAGGTGCTCTGGTTTCCTCCCACAGTCCAAAATTTGCAGGTCAAGTGAATTGGCCACGCTAAATTGCCTGTCGTGTTAGGTGGAGGGGAATAGGTCTGGGGGGGTTGCTCTTTGGAGGGTCGGTGTGGACTTGTTGGGCCGAAGGGCCTGTTTCCACATTGTAAGTAATCTAATCTAATCAATTTTAGACACTATCATATGAGTGAGGCACACACCAGCTGTAAACATATGTAACTCAATCCATAGATAACATAAGAAAGAAAATTGACTATAGTTAATGATAGTAATAGGATAAAAAAATTGATGGGCATCTTGGCTAGTTCAGTGCAATTCCAGAGAAGCATGTTTCTCCACACAATTGTTTGCAAAGTTTCTTTAAGCAGCATCAAGTTTGAACAATACAACACAGGGTAAAGTGCTTCAATACAGCGAAGAAAGAGGTAGCGCATGTTGGTAAAAAGAATAAAAAGACAGCATAGTTGTTGAATGATAGGAACGTAAATGTGGTCAGAGGAAAAAGATTTAGATGTACAGATGCAAAAATCCATAAAACTATCAATGTCAGTTCATCAAGCCATAACAAAAAGAAGACAGAGGACCAGGAATCATCTCTCAAGGGAGAGAACTGAAAGTCAGAGATGTTAGATTACATTTATAAGATCTTGGTAGATCATGCTTGAAGTACCATCACTAGTTTTATATGCATGAAAAGGGATTAGAAGAACTGGAAAAGGTGAAAGAAGGGTTTATTGAATAAAAGCAGAATTGAGATGTTATATTTATACACTCATGGAGTCATACAGCACGAAAACAGGCCCTTCTGCCGAACTCATCCTTGTCGACCTGGTTTTCTAAATTGAACTAGTCCCATTTGCATGCATTTGGCAAATATCCCTCTAAATCTTTCCTGTCCATGTACCTGTCAAAATGTCTTTTAAATGTTGGAACTGTACCCCCCTCTATCACTTCCTTTGTAGCTTGTTCCAAATCCACACCATCCTCTGTGTGAAAAAGTTGTCCCTCAGGTCCCTTTTAAATTTTTCCCATCTCACCTTAAACCTATACCCTCTAGTTTTAAACCTTTTCTGCACCTTTTCCAGGTTAATAACATCCTTCCTATAGAAGGAGACCAGAATTGTACGCATACTCCAACTGTGGTCTTACCAATGTCTTGTACAGCTTTGACATGATGTCCCAACTCCTGTACCCAATGCTCTGGCTGATAAAAGTAAGTGTGCCATGCGCTTTCTTCATCACCCTGTCTACCTAGGTCATCACTTTTAAGGAACTGTGTACTTGCACCCCCAGTCTCTCTGGTCAACAACACTTCGCAGGGCCCGCCCATTATCTGTGTAAATCCTGCCCTGGTTTGTCTTACCAAAATGCCACAATTTGTATTTATCTGCCATTCTTCAGCCCTCTGGCCCAGTTGTTCAAGATCCCTTTATACTCTTAGATGGCCTTCTTTACTATCCACTATATCACCAATTTTTGTGTCACTCTCAAACTTACTAATTACATCTCCTATACTCTCATCCAGCAGTGGAACCCAGGGCACCAATCCTTATAGCACACTACTGGTTATCGGCCTCCAGTCTGAACAACAACCCTTTACCCTCTGTCTCCTATCATCAAGCCAATTTTGTCTCCAATTGACTAGCTCTCCTTGGATCCCACGTGATCTAACCTTACTAGTCTACCTTATGAAACTTTGGCAAAGGTCTTGGTAAAAGTCCATGTAAAGAGCGTCTATCACTCTGCCTTCATCTATCTTCTTGGTCACCTCTTCAAAAAACTCACTCAAGTTAATGAGACATAATTTCCCATGCACAAAGCCATGCTGATGATCCCTAATCAGTTCATGCCTTTCAAAATGCATGTAGATCCTGTGTCTCAGAATCTCCTCCAACACTTATCCATCACTGACATCAGGCTCACCAGTCTGTAGTTTTCTGGCTTCTCCTTGCAGTCTTTCTTAAATAATGGCACAACTTTAGTGACACACCAGTCTTCCAGCGTGTCACCTGTGGCTATCAATGCTACAAATATCTCTACTAAAGGCCCTGCTTCCCTCAATGCTCTAGGATACATTTGATCAGGTCCCAGCAATCTATCTATCTTTATATGTTTTAAGACTTCCAGCACTTTCCTTTCTGTAATGTGCACTCTTTTCAAGACCTCATTATTTATTTTCCTGAGTACCATGTCTTTTTCTACAGTAAATACTGATGAGAAATATTTGTTTAGGATCTCAGCCCTATCCTGTGGCTCCACACATAGATGACCTTGTTGATCTTTAAGGGGCCATATTATTTCCCTAGTTACTGCTTTGCCCTTAAATCTCTTTGGATGCTCCTTTACCTTATCTGCCAAAGCTATCTCATGTCCCCTTATTGTCCTCCTGACTTCCCTCTTAAGTGTGCTCATACACCTCCTATACTCCTCAAGGGATTCACTTGATCCCAGCTGCCTTTACCTGACATATTTCCCCTTTTTCTTGACCAGAGACTCAATATCTCTAGTCATCTAGTTTTCCCTACACCTGCTAGCTTTGCGCTTCTTACTAACAGAAACATGTTGGCCCTGAACTCACATTATCTTGCTTTTGAAAGCCTCCCACTTGCCAGACACCCCTTTACCTGTGAACAACCTTCTTCAATCAATAACCAGGAAAGATTGAACAGGTCGTGACTTTTTTTTAAGAAAAGGGAAGACTAAGGCATTTAAAGGTTAGAGAACTTTAAAATGATGAATGGTTTTGATAAATTAGTATTAAGGTGTTTCTACATGAAAATGACATCAGAACTGGAGTCATAAATAAGCTAATCATTAATAAATAACTTAAAAATTCAGAAGAAACCTATTCATTGCAAGAATAGTTTGGATATGAAACCAGCGTGGTTGAGGCGAATAGCATTGATGCATTTAATGGGCAACTTAACAAGCTTATAAGGAAGAAAGGAACAGAAAGGTACTGTGATGTGATTAAATGGACATGAATAGAAACAAGTTGAACTCAGATTTTTCTGGCATGGGTGTGGCCTTGAAAATTGTTCACAGCTAAAAGGTAAGTACAAGACTATTTTTAAGGAATTTTAATATGAAGAGAAGGAACAAGAATAGCCTTAGTGTATTGTCCCTTACTCCAGTGAACTGTTCCACCTATACAGGCAGCATTATTTTATCTCCTTTATTTTTGACTGAGGACATTTTAAAATCAAGGAAAGAAATGCTGTACCTTTGAAAACGAGTCACTGAACCCATTATGAGTTGTGTTAACACTGTTACTTTGCAAGCACTGGGGATGAGAAATGCAATGACAAGGCACCATAGTGTGCAACTGAGTGAGGTTTGGCCAACAAAGTGCTTATTGGTTTGAACAATTGTGACCAGATGTGGATGCTCTGAATGTTATGACAAGTCCAAGTATATTTTAAAGATTGTGAGGTTATCTGTTTCAATTACCCTTCCAGCTAGTGCATTCAGAACCTCAACACCCTCGAAGTGAAAATTATTTTCCTCAAATTGCCTCTAACATTTTGCATTTCACCTTAAAATTATGACCCACAAATGACTATAAGATGGAGGCAAAATTAGTCAATAGTTCATATTATCATAAGTCAGATGCACTCCCAGTCTCAATAGTGCCAATATTTTCCATTTCTCTGAACAGATCAGGAATATTGAGGATCTGTGATATTATTTAAATGTAGCCTACTTGTCTTAAAGAGGAAATGCTCTTTGGTGACAGTCCAACAGAAGGCCTAGCCAAGCTGTTCCAGAGAGCTGCAGCACTAACATCACCAACCTAAAATGTGGAAAATAGCCCAGTTATGTCCTGTGCACAAAAAGCAGGACAAATCCACACCCAATGAATCACATCTTATCAGTACACTCTCGATCATCAGTAAAGTGATGGAAGGTGTCATCAACATTGCTAACAAGAAGCACTTATTTAGACGTAACCTGCTCACAGATTTGAATTTCACCTTGGTCACTCAGCTCCTGACCTCATTATGACTTTGGTTCAAATATGGACAAAAGAGATGAATTCCTGAGCTGAGAGAGAGTGACTCCCTCTGATATCGAGACTGCATTTGACTGTGCATGGCATAAAGGAGCCATGGTGTAATTGAAATCAACGATAATTGGGAAAAACATTCAACTGGCTGCAGACATTACCAGCACAAAGAAAGATAGTTATGACTGTTGGAGGTCAGTCATCTCAACTTCAGGACATCTCTGACTTCCTCAGAGGAGTGTACAGAAACCATTATCTTCAGCTGTTTCATCAAGGCTTCATCAACCTTCTCTCCATTATAAGGTCAAAAATGGGGATGTTCACTGAAAATACTAATTGCAGCTACACACACTGCCTTAAATCATAAAAGACCTCATATTTCCTGTCCTATTAAAAAGGTAGCTATGTTATCTAGAATAATTGAATCCCTTCATTGATTGCCAGGGATGCCTATTTATTAGTTAAGGAAATATGAGTTCTTTTATGGTTTCCAGGCAAGTTTTATGGACTTGCTGTCTCATTCTCAGTGGGATTGGAATGTAGGGTATATAGTAAAGCAACAGGGGGATTAGCCAACTTGGTTGTAAACTTAAATCACCTTAGTCCGTTTTTGAAAATGTCAATTTATATTTCCAGCCACTAGATTACAAATCAATACTCGATATAACCATATGTTTGTGACAACATTTTCTTCCACTTCTACATATTGGCACTGTTCTTTATGTTTCTTGTTTATTTTTGGCTGGTAGACACAAAGCAATCTTTTGTCTAAGTTTGTATAGTTATGAAACACAGTTAGTAGTAAGATTATTTCATACAGTGCTGTATTTGCATACCATGTATTACCTTCAACTAGAATTCCTTCATAAAAGCACTCTAAATGCAAATGGTAGCTGTTGAGTTATGCTTTCCAGTAATGACTCCTTGGTTTCAATCTCAGATTGTATGCCAGTTTTAGACTCTGTTGCATCTATTTGATTTCCTAGTGGGTACATCCAGAATTGGCTAGTTAAAACCTGATTTAGTAGTGAAAATAACTTGCGTGCATATTTGAGTTTAATTGACAATTCCAGGAGTATTTCTTCTTTGAAGTAAGAATATGATGATTGTCAAAGATTTTCAGTGTAAGCTTGGCTCAGGGGCACAGCACATATCTCAGCTGGAAGATTGAAGATTTGAGCACCAGTCCAAGATTGGTAGACAAGATTAAGCTTCCTGTCAAGATTAGAGTGGTGCTGGAAAAGCACAGCAGGTCAGGCAGCATCCAAGGTGCAGGAAAATTGATGTTAAAGGCAAAAGCCTTCATCAGGTTCCATTGAAGCTATTAAGTTGTTAAGGGACCTATCAACTCATTGTATTTAAATCTTCTGATCTTCATATGTTTGGGGGAAACATCTGTAGTGAAAGAAATTTCAGTGCTTGCTATTTCACTAAGTGTACTGACATTTGCCCGATGGCTATTATTGTGGCATTTGTGCCGCATGATTTAATAAATAAGACCATAAGACCATAAGACATAGAAGTGGAAGTAAGGCCATTCGGCCCATCGAGTCCCCTCCGCCATTTAATCATGGCTGATAGGCATTTCAACTCCACTTACCTGCATTCTCCCCGTAGCCCTTAATTCCTTGTGACATCAAAAATTTATCAATCTGTGCCTTGAAGACATTTAGCGTCGCGGCCTCCACTGCACTCCGCGGCAATGAATTCCACAGGCCCACCACTGTCTGGCTGAAGAAATGTCTCCGCATTTCTGTGCTGAATTGATCCCCTCTAATTTTAAGGCTGTGCCTACGGGTCCTCGTCTCCCCGCCTAACGGAAACAATTTCTTAGCGTCCACCCTTTCCAAGCCATGTATTATCTTGTAAGCTTCTATTAGATCTCCCCTTAACCTTCTAAACTCCAATGAGTACAATCCCAGGATCCTCAGCCGTTCCTCATATGTTAGACCTACCATTCCAGGGATCCGTGTGAATCTCCACTGGACATGCTCCAGTGCCAGTATGTCCCTTCTGAGGTGTGGGGCCCAAAACTGGACACAGTACTCCAAATGGGGCCTAACCAGAACTTTATAATGTCTCAGTAGCACAACTGTGCTTTTATATTCCAACCCTTTTGAGATAAATAATCTATTAGTACTGCAATATGGGGGGAGAGGTGGGGTGGAGCTATTAGGTCATTGTTTGATTGACAGTTCCAAGTAGTTATAAAGTATTTTCAGTAGGCCTATGAATGCAAATACTTGTTTTTGTGATGAACTAAGTAGTGGGAGGCAGTTAAATGGAGTAAAGGGATTTTTTTAAAATTAACGAGAGTGTTTATTTAAATGGTGAATTCATCAATAAAACAAGAGGTTTATTTGATTTCATTGCAAACGGGGCCCTGGGGTCCAAATTGGAGTATTTTGCATGGTGAGTACACAAGCAACAGTTGCTAAGGTGCATGTGTTTGCATGAATTGACATGTAGAATGCTGAAAGATTTATGGGTTAGCATGAAGGATATGAGGGCCATGGAGATTTGATAGAGCAGTATAGGTTGATTTGCATGAAAAAAATATGAGGAGCCGTGAAGGGGTTTAAGTTGAGATAGACGTTGTGTGGGGCTATGGGGGGTGAGTGGGGGTTTTTAGGTGGCTTAGGCTGGCTGGATGTGGCTTGTGGTGTGTTTGCGGGGGGTGAAGGGTTGAGGACGTTGAGGGCATCTTTTTTGTGTGTGTGTTTTTTCTGTTACATTTTTCATCACTGCAAAATCCCAGATCACCACAACAAGCTTCTCACAGAACCCAGCCTCCAGAACCCAGCACCTGCTGTTGATGCCTCTGAAGGTTTTCACAGAGTAGGGGGCCTTACACCCATTCACTTCCACCATCCTCTCCCCACCTTGGAATGAAAATGAGATATCTGGAGGCTTTTCTCTCCATTTGGGTTTGTGGGACTTGATGTGGAAATCTGTTACCCCACTCCAGGCTCCCAGCACACAAGTGAGAATTCTAGCTTAATTCATTAGGTATAAAATGTCTGGGGATTATCCTTAAATGTGAAAGTTTCTGAATATGTCTAATTTTTTTTCACTCAAACAGCATGAAAAATTCAAAAAGAGCCAATAGATTTATGTGCTGTTTTTAATATTAAGTGGAAAAAGAATAATGAATATGTATCTTTAAGCGACTACCAGAGATTACCCTTAATTATTTGTCCTGTAACAGACAACTCTTTAAATAACCAACTATGATTAATTATTTCTTTACCATTTTGTTGCTTATTGAATATTTTCCATAGCTTGGATATTTTTTATTTAAAGAAATGAACAGCTTATTCAGAAAGATTTTTGAAAAAAAATATCAGAACCTAGTCAAAGAAAGTAGGTTCTAGATAAACATCCATAGAGAGCCAGCATTGCCTTTAGATTTCTTTTAGCAAGTAATAGGTAATGTTTCCATGCTATTGCTCTGGTAAACATTTAATAGTTTTGTTTTATTGAACAAGAACAATAGCAAGGGAATAGGGGAATGAAGAAATCCTAATTTACAGCGAAATTACAGCGAATGTTCAGCGAAAGTTCACATAACTGAAACCAAGCAGGGATAGGCATTTTATTCCTGATGAAGGGCTTTTGCCCGAAACGTCGATTTTGCCTGTCCTCAGATGCTGCCTGAATTGCTGTGCTCTTCCAGCACCACTGATCCATTATCCTATGCAGAGTCAGGGACAGAAATCACAGCCTTGGAACCACTCCTAACCCAGGCTCCCATCCTCACCCAAAGCACAACACTTCATCCCCTGACCAAAGCATTGCAGCCTCGACCATGACCCTAACATGACAGGACCTCTGGAACACTGGGCTATTTTCTCCGGGAATAAGAGAAGGGAAGGGAATGAATAAGGTGAAAGAAGGTGGCACAGCCATCATTGCCTGCACCGGGGTGACTCCCTCCCTACCAGCATGGTGCATATACCTGCACCAAATAGACTGCTACTGTTTAAGAAGGCAACTTGCCACCTTCTCTACAATAACTAGAGATGGACAAAAATGTTAGCCCAGCCAGCAACACACACATCCCATAAATTAATAAAAAAATGGTTATGTGGAAAGAAACTGCCAGCTTCTTGTTATTAATTCATGGTTTTTGTTTTCTCTCTCTTTCTCTGCCTTGCTGCTCAAAGCAGCTGTTGAAATATGTCTATTTGTGCATTCCTGAGTCTGCCAGTAATGTTTAATTTGTTTCATTTAGGTTCCTTGGACATGACTCAATCTCAGGTGATCAGAGGAGGTTTATTTTAGGTCAGTAATTATGTGTCTGAAGAAGGCTTACTAGACCAGAAACGTTAACTCTGCTTTCTCTTCCCAAATGGTGCATACTCATTTGGTGGGACATCAAATGAGTGCTGATGGTCTAATGGTATTACCACCAAATTATTAATCCAGAAATTTAGCTTATGTTCTGGGGATCTGGGTTTGACTGCTGTCAAAGCAGATGGTGAAATTTGAATTCAATATTTTAAAATCTGAAATTAAGAGTCTATTGATAACCATAAAAGTATTGCCAAGAATTGAAAAAACCCATCTGATTCACTAATGTCCTTCAAAATGTGGGAGGCTGAGAGAGGAAAGTGAGTAATGGAAGACTCTGCAGGCATTAGTGAGAGTGATACAGCAAAAGTCTTGGTGGATGGTGACAGCAGTGGCAGAGATAGAAGGGCATGTAAGACTGCAAAGATGTGAGTGTGGCTCTTACCTTGGGAGAATGGAGAGACCTCCTTCTGGCACTGATGACCATTCTTTCAAAAGCTGGGGATGGCAGTGACCTGAGTGGTGACCTCAGACTAGGCTGTCAGGGTACAGTGGCATGACCTCCACAGCTGGTCCTCTGAGAAGAGGCTGCTGCTACCTTGAACCATCCCAATGACTAGGACTTCCAGGTCCCTGTCAGAAAATTGCAGTGCCATCTTCTTTTTCTCTGACGTCCTTCAACTCTGTGACTGAGCAGGGCAGCTGTAGACTGCCAATGCTCAATGCTCAATCAGGGTATTTTAGAGATGGCATGGACACAAGGGAACCTGATGTTTCAACAGATCCATGTTGTGTGGAGAGTTGTTCTAGGAACAGTGGTATGATGGACTAGAAATTGGATATGAGTGATGCCGTAGGGACAGATGTAAGTAATTAATGTGGTGGAAAAAAGTGAGGACTGCAGATGCTGAAGATCAGAGTCGAGAGCTGGAAAAGCACAGCAGGCAAGGCAGCATCCAAGGACCAGAAAAATCGAAATTTCAGAATAAGCCCTTCATCAGGAATTAATGTGGTGGGTTTGATAAGATATGACAATAGAACTTGCTCAGTCTTGTGGTGATAAATCCTGCAAAAAACATGAAGCAACTCGGACTTAGCCAAAAGAAATTCAGTCTAACAAGAAGAAATATATTTGTTGCCAAGGTAGGAAAAGGATAAAATGCTTTGTTTTGAACCTAAATGAGACCATGTGATGGGAAAAGCCAAATAACATAAATGGGCCTTGCATCTTCCATGTGAATTATATTAACCTGCAATAATTTGACATTGGTAAATTGTAATTTCCTTGATCAACATTTAAAAGTTAAGAATAAAATATGATAATCAATAAAAACATGACTGCAAGCTTAAAAGAATTCTTTCTATCTTACACTCTTACTCAACACGAACATCCTGTTAACTTTAAATAACAGAGCTATGCAAAGATCCTATTGTTTAAATACAATTAAGGCAGCTAAAAAGTATTGTAAAAGTTTGGATAAAAGCAAATTACTGCAGATGCTGGAATCTGAAAGCAAAAGAGAAAATGCTGAAAAATCTCAGCAGGTCTGGCAGCATCTGTAAGGAGAGAAAAGAGCTGATGTTTCGAGTCTAACTGACCCTTTGAAAAAGGGTCAATTAGACTCAAAACATCAGCTCTTTTCTCTCCTTACAGGTGCTGCCAGACCTGCTGAGATTTTTCAGCATTTTCTCTTTTGGTCTTGTAAAAGTTATTGCATATAAAGTCATGCTTCACCCATACTATTTATTTTCATTCTCTAATTGAAATGAATGAAGGCAAGGGTTCTTATACTGCACCTGAAGATGGAATATTCAATCTGAACATGTTTAATGCTGGAAATGATAGGGAAGGGATTGCCAAAATGGAAAATGATTTCTACTTCAGCTCTAATGTTCCTTACTACAGTAAATAGAAAATTGTAAACAAAATGAGGATTTCTGTCCTTGATAACATGACTGTACATATTATTTTATCATACTGTTTTAAAAACAAAATTAAGTAATTACAGTGGCATCCTCACTATCTGGGTCTAACAGGCAATTTTCTACTTATTGCAGGTCCCAATGTGTTTCACAGAATTGTTAGAGTGTAGAAGGAGGCCATTCACCCCGCAATTCCTAGTGTCCTGTCCTTTCCCCATATCCCTGCACTCCATTTCAATCCAAATAATCTTCCAATGCTCTGTTGAATGTTTCAGTTGAACCTGCCTCGACCACATTTCCAGACAGAACCTTTCATACCCTACCAATTCACTGTGTGTAAGAGCTTTTCCTTATATCACCCACGCCTTGTTTGGAAATCACTTTAAATCAGTTTCTCCCTATCCACGTTATCCAACCTGTCATAGTTTGAATATCTCTATCACTTCTCTCAGATTTCTTCTCCCTAAGGAGAACAGCCCCAACTTCTTCAATCTCTCCCAATAACTGAAGTTTTTCATTCCTGTGGACACTTACGATAGGGGTGTTTAAGGGACTTTTAGAGAATCTGCAAGTAATATAGGGATATGGACCAAGGCCGGGCAAAAGGGATTAGTTTAATTTGAGTCATGTTCAACACAACATCCTGGCAGAAGTGCTTGTTCCTGTGCTGTACTATATTCTATGTTCTAATAAGTTGCTTCTGTACTCTCTCCAATGCATTCATATTTTCCTATAATGAGACACCTACAACTGTACACAATACTCAACAGAAGTCTAACAAATGTCTTCGACAAGTTCCACATCACCTGCTTACTCTTGGACTCCAAGCCTTATTAATAAAGGGAAGGACATTATACTCTCTCCACCTATTCTGCCACATTCAATTATCTATGCACATATACACCCAGGTCCCTCTGTTTTTGCATCCCTTCAGAACTGTTTCAGAGCATAACTTTTTTTTGTCTGGACACTTAACTTAACAACATTTCTACAGCATTTTCTATTTTGTTTTATAAAACTTCTTCAGAAATGTTATCAAATACCTCAAAAGCAGATGAGTCCTGAACCTAGGTCTCCTGGCTCTAAAGTAGAGACACTACCATTGCATCACAAGAGCCCCCATACTTATATGGCATAGCACAGCAGTCAATAAGAAACACAAGGGTACTCATCTACCAATATGGTAAATGCATGCCTTTAGAAAAACACAGTCATCATTGACCTGAGAAAATGTGCGTCTTCAAATATGCCATGCAAGCTAAAAGATCTTTATTTCAGTAAAAGTACTGCAGGACACACACTGATGAAAACCAAATGTGGAATTTTCCCTTCTTTTCTCATTGTGGGGTGAGGCAATTAGACACCTGCAGTTTCTGGGTCCTTATGTCTACCATTCAAGGCCTACACATCAGGAGATTCAGTGGTGTTAAGAAAAATACTTTTTACCCTTTGCATGGAGTTGGGGTTCACAGGGTGAGGGAAGTCAGCAGCAAGTGTATGGTCTCTGAAAGCCCAAACCCAGTCCTCACCTTAAAATCCTCTATTCAAACACCTTTCTCTGCAGCCAATCGTGCCTTAAAATTAGAGCAATTCAAAACAACCCTTCCCCATCTCCTCACACACACACACACACACACACACACAATCCAGCAGAATCTCACCACTTTCTAGTCCACCAGGGTGACCAGTGAGGTGGTGAGTAAAGATCCTTAGTGGCTTTATTGATGATTTAAGAGCTCTACAACCTTCTCACCCAGAACTCAGCAGGTGAGGTACACTCTCATACAATTAAAAGCCTTATTGATGGAGGTCATGCCTCCAAGCTCCATAAGCAACATGTTTCGAGGCCTGGAGGTGGGCACACAGGACCAGACTTGAGAACTAATGCTCCAGGCAGGCGAGTTCTCTCCCTGTCTGCCTGAGTAGGTACAGAAGCAGCTACAGGCGACCCTACAGAGAGATTCCAGCACCCCCAGTTGCACGCCAAGTAAACCCCTTTTGCTTTAAATTTTTAATTAAAGGCTTTTAAAAGGTTGAAAAGATGAAGCCCACATTTTAATGCATCCTCTCTCTTGCTAACCACCTGTTACATCCTGCTATTTTTTTCAAGCCGGAAGGCTACTGATTGGCCCTGCAACTTTGAGAGATTGCACGCTGTCCTTAATTAGATGAATCCACCCTTTGGCCATTAAAGGATCACCCAGGGAAACTCATAGGCGCATGACTGTTTCCACCTTTAGGTCTGGGTTTAAGTCTGGGAAGTTGTGAAAGGTGCTGAACTTTGTGCAATCATAGCTGAAAATGTGTTGCTGGAAAAGTGCAGCAGGTCAGGCAGCATCCAAGGAGCAGGAGAATCGATGTTTCGGGCGTGAGCCCTTCTTCAGGAATCTTCGGGCTCATGCCCGAAACGTCGATTCTCCTGCTCCTTGGATGCTGCCTGACCTGCTGCGCTTTTCCAGCAACACATTTTCAACTCTGATCTCCAGCATCTGCGGTCCTCACTTTCTCCTTTGTGCAATCATAGGCAAACATCTCCACTTCTGGTCTTATGTTGGAGGGAAGGTCATTGATGAATCAGTTGAAGATGGTTGGGCCTAGGACTCTACCCTGGGGACCTCCTGCAGAGATGTCCTGGAGCTGGGATGACTGACGTCTAACAACCATTACCATCTTCCTATATGTAAGGTTTGACTCTATCCATTGGAGAGTTTGCCCCCTGATAACCCCTGAAAATGATCTTCATGAGATTTTTCTATCTTTCCTGTAACATCTGAAACCCAGAACACTGAGCTAACAGTCCTCCTCTTCATTAGCTCATAATCATGCTTTCTGACAGTCTCTGTTCAGATGCTCTATTGAGAAGGGGCAGGCAGCAATCTGGAACACCTTTCAAGCCCATTACCATTTTCAGCTCGAAAGACAAGGGGATTTGATTC
Source organism: Chiloscyllium plagiosum (assembly GCF_004010195.1). Classification (NCBI taxonomy): domain Eukaryota; kingdom Metazoa; phylum Chordata; class Chondrichthyes; order Orectolobiformes; family Hemiscylliidae; genus Chiloscyllium; species Chiloscyllium plagiosum. The sequence goes on from NC_057735.1 coordinate 21,210,408, forward strand.
AAGGAAATGCCACAACCTGCAAGTTCCCATGTCACTCACTGTCCTGATTTGGGAATATATCACCATTCCCTCAGTGTTGCTGGGTCAAAATTCTGGGATTCCCCTCCTAAAGTTATTATGGGTCTTTTTTTAATTTTATACACTTGTGGGATTTGGGCATCGCTGGCTAACCACCATTTACTGCCTGTTCCTAATTTCCTTGAGAAAGTGGTGTTGACTTGCCATCTTGAACCGCTGAGTCCACCTCCTGTGGATTGACCTACAATGCCATTAGGGAGGGAATTCCAGGATTGTAAACCAGCGACAGTGAAGGAACATTGATATATTTCCAAGTCAGGATGGTGAGTAGCTTGGAGGGGAACTTGCAGGCGGTCATCTTCCTATATGTCTGCTGCCCTTGACCTTCTAGCCTTTGACCTGCTCTTGTAGCCACTGTATTTATGTACTAAGACGAGTTGAGTTTCTGGTCAATGATAACCCCCTGGATGTTGATAGTGGGTGATTCAGTAATGGTCACAGCATTGAATGTCAAGGGATAGTGGTTAGATTGCCTCTTATTGGTGATGATCATAGTCTGGCATTAGTGTGGCGCAAATGTTATTTGTCACTTGTCAACTCAACTCTGGATATTGTCCACATCTTGTTACATTTGGGCATGGACTGATTCAGTATCTGAGTAGTTTTGAATGGTGCTCAAGGTGGTTGGGCCTAGGACACTATCCTGAGAAACTCCTGCAGAGATGTCCTGCAGCTGAGATAACTCACCTCCAACAACCATGGCCATCTTCCTTGATGTCAAGTATGATTCTACCCACTGGAGAGTTGCCCCTGACACCCATTGATTCCAGTTTTGCTAGGACTTCTTGATGCCACACTCAGTAGATTGTAACCTTCATGTCAAGGGCTGTCACTCTCACCTCACCTTTGGAATTCAGCTGTTTTGTCCATGTTAGAACCAACGAGGTAAGGAGGTCTGGAGCTGAGTGGCCCTGGCAGAACCCAAACTGGAAGTCACTGAGTAGATTATTGCTGAGCAGGTGCTGCTTGATAGCACTGTTGATAACATCTTCCATCACTTTACTGATGATCGAGATGGGGCGGTAATTGGCCAGGTTGGATTTATCTTACTTTTTATGTAAAGGACATGCTTGGGCAAATTTCCACATTGTTGGGTAGATGCCAGTGTTGTAACTGTACTGGAAGAGCTTGGCTAGGGGAGCTGCAAATTCTGGAGCACAAACCTTCAGTACTGTTGCTGGAATGATAATGGATCTGTAGGCTTTGCAGAATCCAGTGTCACAGAGTCAGAGAATACTACAACATGGATCCATGCCAATCAAAATGTCCATCCACACTAACCCCATTTCCCAGCATTTGGCCCATACCTTCTAATCCTTTCCTTTCCATGTAATTGTCCAAATGCCTTCTAAGTGTTGTTAATGTACCTGTCTTAAACACTTCCACCGTCAAATCATTCCATATGCATACCATCCTCTATGTAAAATGTTACCTCTCAGGTTCCCTTTTATTCTTTCCATCTTATCTTAAACTGATACCCTCTAGTCCTCGATTCCCCAGCCCTGGGAAAAAGACTGAGTGCAATCATTCTATCAATGCCTTTCATAATCTTACATCTATTAGATCCCCCTCAGTCTCTTCTGCTGTAAAGAAAAAAGTCCAACTGGTCCAACCTCTCCTTATAACTCAGACCATTGAGTCCAGGCAATATCCTTGTGAATTTCTTCTGCACTCTTTCCAGTTTAATAACATCCAGTGTCTTCAATCATTTCTTGATACCACATGGAGTGAATCAAATTGACTGAAGACTGTGCTCAGGACCACAAGAGGAAGCCAAGATGGATCATTCACTTGGCACTTCTGGCTAAAGATTGCTGCTAAAGCTTCAGCCTTACCTTTAGTACTGATGTATTGGGCTCTTCCATCATTGAGGACGGGGATATTTGTGGAGCCTCCTCCTCCAGTGAGTCGGTTAATTGTCCATCACCTTTCACAGCTGGATGTTGCAGGACTGTGGAACTTAGATATGATCAGTTGGTTGTGAGACCACTTAGCACTTTCTATCACTTGATGTTTACGCTGTTTGGCATGCAAGTATTCCTGTTTGGTGGCTTCACCAGGTTGATATCTCATCTTCAGTATGACTGGTGTTGTTCCTGGCATGCCTTCCTGCAATCTCTATTGTACAGATTTGATCCCCGGGCTTGAAGATAGTGGTTCAGTAAGGGATATGAGAGGCCAAGCGGTTACAGATTGTGCCAGGTATAGTTCAGCTGCTGTTGATGGCCCACAGTGCCTCATGGATGCCTAGTCTTGCATTGCTGGATCTGTTTGAAGTCTGTCCCATTTAGCACAGTGACAGTGCCACACAACACAATGAATGTTATTCTCAATGTGAAGGCGAGACTTTGTCTCCACAAGGACTATGCAGTAGTTGCTCTTACTGATACTGTCATAGACAGATCCATCTGCAGCTGGCAGATTTGTAAAGATGAGGTCAAGTATATTTTTCGCTCTTGTTGATTCCCTTAATACTTGCCGCACACCAAGTCTGGCAGTTATGTCCTTTAGGACCCAAAAACTTGATCAGTAGTACTGCTGCTGAGCCACTTTTGATGGTGGACATTGAAATCCCCCACCCAGAGTACATTTTGTGCCCTTGCAATCCTCAGTGTTCCTCTAAGTGTTGTAGGTCTGCCTAAAATACGTGGACTGTAGCAGTTCAAGAAGGCAGTTCACCACCAACCTCTCAAGGGCGGCTAGGGATGGATGGGCAGTAAATGCTGGCCAAGCCAGAGACACTCACATTATACAAGTAAATTGTAAAAAAAAACGTACATTCTCTACATCAACTCTTTAGAAGACATCAATTGGGGAGAAACTTCAGATAATTAAGTGTGAAGCATTATGACATCGATTCTCAGTGATTAGTACTAACTCTAAAAATTCTGCCATCTGGATGTGGAAGCTTCTAATCATGAGTGCTTACAGTGAAGGTGTATTTCCAGTATAAAAGTACTATTGTACTCTACTCTCTGCCTTTTTCCACCCCATCTTATTCTGCAATCTTTCTGCCTGAGATCTCATATTTTATCTCCTTCTCATCACTGTCTGCCCCAACTCTTTTTTTTATTTAATTTCTTTCTTTTATTCTTCACTTTGTCTGTTTTGTCCTTTCACTTTGCCAACTCTTTTTTTTGTTGATTTTTGACTTCTGTCAGATTCACCTTTCACACCGTTTCTATTTTAATCCATCTCCTTACTCGCTTTCCTTAATCTGACTTCTTCCATTTGATTTTCTTCTATAGTAAATTTCCCCTGGAAAGTGAAGCTACCTTCCTGTGGAATGTCTCAGCAATTTACTTGCACATGCCAATAACCCCATACCCGCTACAAGCATGGGTCAATGAACTGAATGGCATCTTCCCGTTCCTATGTGAAAGAGGCCTCTTATTTATCCTCATCTAATGTGGCAGACTACAAATATGTCTTGCCCACTATTCTGGGACTGGGCTTAAGAGTCTGTAAAGTTTATGAAAAATCAAAGAGTTAAATAAGTCTCCCATTATCTTTCTCAGAACAGAAAAGAGAAGATCCTGACAAATAAAAGAATGCTTGTCCAATTTGAACATTCCACTTAAGAGGCAAGAGAGATAAATATAAGCATCATTCCAAACATTGTGCAAAATAATTATCAATGCTCCAGTACACTAGTAAGTCACGATCATTTAAGCATTTATATCTGTTGTTACTGTCATTGGAATCTTTTTAAAAAACTTAGAGATGCTGCCCTTTTCAAAATAAATCTGATTTCAGCCTATCTGTAGTCAGCAAATACAAATTTAGACATACACGATAAATGGAATAAAGCTATATAATATGTTAGTTATCTGATAATTATTTAAATAAAGATGTCATGGGCTGATTCTATCTGAAACTCATAATATATTGTTGCAAATTGTTTAGTTTGTGTGTGTGGAGTGTTCAGCAGTGCATATGGTGGAGAGATACTGATATTTATAGTGGCTTGTCTGCAGCATCTTTTACAGTGTTGCAGATGGCATAAAGAACCATGACATCTGATGAAATTGGACATGACAAGACAGGAGTTTTAAAAGTCATCTATATTTCTGACAAGATTACAATACAACGAACAACTTATTACAGATCAAAAAACCAACAGTAAAACTATCATTGTGACAGTATTTCAGTAAAGTGTTTTAAATTCTTTTGATAAGCCATCAAGCTTCTTTTATCAAGCAGGTCATCTGGGGCCATTTAGTCTTCTCTAAAGTATTGCACTATTCCAACTTAGTTCAGTTTTTGTGATTTATTTTGTCCCTCCTATTATAACAAAGAAATTGTTTTTGTAACCCACTATGCAGTTCAGCTTTGTTATGTCATGTCATTTGAGAGTCAAAACCTATTCTTTTTTCTTACTTATGTGATGGTGTTGCCTTCACCATCTTAGATAGCGTGTAACAGAAAGGTAACATCAGGTGATTTCAGAGATGGAGTAAACCAATAACATACAGGCAATAAATCTCAAGCAAGAATAAAAATGCCACTAGTGAAAGAAATATTTGCATGTCCACAGGATCTTATCAGACCTCCCAGAAACTTGCACCAAAAGCTGCAAGCATACTTGATTTGTTTAAAGGGCAATGTGCATGGGCAAAAAACAGCAGCTGTTTTGTTCATGACTGCACCCTATCAGCAGCAATGAAAAATGAAGAACCGGTTAATCTTCATTTGGATGGAGAAACACACATACAAAGTTTCAATCCAAAAGAAAATTGCTGCTCAGTGATCAGATGCCTTTTTGCTTATGATTTTATTTAAGGTTTCAATATTTTTTGCCTTGTTTTCAAGACTTACAGAAAAGCCATGGTTAAACATTGATGACTGTGACCATTAAATTAATTGAGAGGTTGTGTGAAGCTTGTCACAGGCTAACAATGGCTGATAATTTGAAATGACAGCAGCTACAACAAAATGAATACTTGTGATGGCTGTTCCTCCTGACAGCTGGGCCATAAATATTAAATCATAATAATAGTAGCTTGCATAGCAGTTGAAATTTCAATATATTATATGGGATAAAAGGCCAAATGCATTTGTTTTGTCAGTTTTATCGTAAGATTTGCTCCTATTTCATTTTCAATGTTCAGCTAGAAACAAAGCTGTTACAACTTTTTTCAGTGAGTTACTGCAATATTCCACAAATTCTGTGCTTTCCTATAAAATTTAGTAATGCTTAGGTGACATGGAATTATATGGAATAACCCAAGCTTCATTAGATCATAATCAGTCTTTTTGACAGTGCACAGAATTTTACAGAATAAATACAAAGCTGCGTCATCATATCATGACAACATTTTTCTTTCTTGAAAGAAAGAAAATCAACAACATCAAAAATTCAAAGGAACAAGGTTAGTTGATGGGAACCACAAATTCCAATTAAGAATATATTTTAAAATCACTAAGATCTAACTTTATTTTTTCTGTATCGAGTTCCACCCAGGAACAAAGACATTCATTTGAAAACTAAAACATGTTTGAATGTTGGGAAGCTATAACAGGGTTATTAATTGCACAATAGAGATATGCCACATTATGTAACTAACACATAAACTAAAATTACATTTTCGTCGATCCCATTTTGTGCTAGTTCATGCATCATAAATGAATTTGGCATTCTTATTGTTTGTATAGTGTAACTTTTACATTGTTCTTAGTTATAAATTATTTCTTGCTGTATTATTTCATGCATAGTGGAAGACCCTCTTATGCAATAGTGTTGATGTTATCTCTTGTGATTTAATTTTAGTTCATTTGGGGTTTAATAAATTTAACTAAATACATTATGCAAATATAATTTAAATGCCTTGAATACATTCTACTTGGTTAATTATAAAGTAGTTCTCTTCACATGTTGAACAATCTTTATGTGGTACCAGGAAAAAATGAAAATTCAAATAAATCACACGTAAATTACAGACAAAGATATGTATAATACAAGCTAATCAAAGGTAGTGAAGTACTTTTGGATTACCAACGACAAAGGAAGGGAAAAGGTTGAGACTCTGAAGGGAGATTACAGAGAGTTAGGCAGAAATTTAAAAAGGAGGTCCTCAAGAGTAGTAATATCTGGATTACTCCCAGTGCTACGAGCTAGTGAGGGCAAGAATAGGAGAATAGAGCAGATGAATGCATGGCTGAGGAGCTGGTGTATGGGAGATGGATTCACATTTTTGGATCATTGGAATCTCTTTTGGGGTAGAAGTGACCTGTACAAGAAGGACGGATTGCACCTAAATTGGAAGGGGACTAATATACTGGCAGGGAAATTTGCTAGAACTGCTTGGGAGGATTTAAACTAGTAAGGTGGGGGGGTGGAACCCAGGGAGATAGTGAGGAAAGAGATCGATCTGAGACAGGTACAGCTGAGAACAGAAGTGAGTCAAACAGCCAGGGCGGGCAGGGACAAAGTAGGACTAATAAATTAAACTGCATTTATTTCAATGCAAGCGGCCTAACAGGGAATGCAGATGAACTCAGGGCATGGTTAGGAACATAGGACTGGGATATCATAGCAATTACAGAAACATGGTTCAGGGATGAGCAGGATTGGCAGCTTAATGTTCCAGGATACAAATGCTATAGGAAAGATAGAAAGGGAGGCAAGAGAGGATGGGAAAATGGCATTTTTAATAAGGATAGCATTACAGCTGTGCTGAGGAAGGATATTCCCGGAAATACATCCATGGAAGTTATTTGGGTGGAACTGAGAAATAAGAAAGGGATGATCACCTTATTGGAATTGTATTATAGACCCCCTAATAGTTAGAGGGAAATTGAGAAACAAACTTGTAAGGAGATCTCAGCTATCTGTAAGAATAATAGGGTAGTTATGGTAGGGGATTTTAACTTTCCAAACATCAACTCGGACTGCCACAGTGTTAAAGGTTTAGATGGAGAGGAATTTCTTAAGTGTGTACAAGACAATTTTCTGATTCAGTATGTGGATGTACTGACTAAAGAAGGTGCAAAACCTGACCTACTCTTGGGAAATAAGGCAGGGCAGGTGACTGAGGTGTCAGTGAGGGAGCATTATGGGGCCAGTGACCATAATTCTATTTGTTTTAAATAGTGATGGAAAAGAATAGACCAGATCTAACAGTTGAAGTTCTAAATTGGAGAAATGCCAATTTTGACGGTATTAGGCAAGAACTTTCGAAAGCTGATTGGAGGCAGATGTTCGCAGGTAAAGGGACGGCTGGAAAATGGGAAGCCTTCAGAAATGAGATAACAAGAATCCAGAGAAAGTATATTCCTGTCAGGGTGAAAGGGAAGGCTGGTAGGTATAAGGAATGCTGGATAACTAAAGACATTGAGGGTTTGGTTAAGAAAAAGAAGGAAGCATATGTAAGGTATAGACAGGATAGATCGAGTGAATCCTTAGAAGAGTATAAAGAAAGTAGACGTATACTTAAGAGGGAAATCAGAAGGGCAAAACGGGGACAAGAGATAACTTTGGCAAATAGAATTAAGGAGAATCCAAAGGGTTTTTACAAATATATTAAGGACAAAAGGGTAACTCGGGAGAGAATAAGGCCCCTCAAAGATCAGCAAGGCAGCCTTTCTGTGGAGCCACAGAAAATGGCAGAGATACTAAATGAATATTTTGCCTCAGGATATTACTGTGGAAAAGGATATGGAAGATATAGACTGTAGGAAAATAGATGGTGACATCTTGCAAAATGTCCAGATTACAGAGGAGGAAGTGCTGGATGTCTTGAAATGGTTAAAAGTGGATAAATCCCCAAGACCTGATCAGGTGTACCCGAGAACTCTGTGGGAAGCTAGAGAAGTGATTGCTGTGCCTCTTGCTGAGATATTTGTATCATCAATAGTCGCAGGTGAGGTGCCGGAAGACTGGAGGTGGGCAAACGTGGTGCCACTGTTTCAGAAGGGCAGTAAAGACAAGCCAGGAAACTATAGACCGGTGAGCCTGACCTCGATGGTGGGCAAGTTGTTGGAGGGAATCCTGAGGGACAGGATGTACATGTATTGGGAAAGGCAAGGACAGATGCAGGATAGTCAACATGGCTTTGTGTGTGGGAAATCATGTCTCACAAACTTGATTGAGTTTTTTGAAGAAGTAACAAAGAAGATTGATGAGGGCAGAGCAGTAGATGTGATCTATATGGACTTCAGTAAGGCGTTCGACAAGGTTCCCCATGGGAGACTGATTAGTAAGGTTATATCTCATGAAATACAGGGAGAACTAGCCATTTGGATACAGAACTGGCTCAAAGGTAGAAGGCAGAGGGTGGTGGTGGAGGGTTGTTTTCAGACTGGAGGCCTGTGACCAGTGGAGTGCCACAAGGATCGGTGCTGGACCCTCTACTTTTTGTCATTTACATAAATGATTTGGATGCGAGCATAAGAGGTACAGTTAGTAAGTTTGCAGATGACACCAAAATTGGAGGTGTAGTGGACAGCGAAGAGGGTTACCTCAGATTACAACAGGATCTAGACCAGAAGGGCCAATGGGCTGAGAAGTGGCAGATGGAGTTTAATTCAGATAAATGCAAGATGCTGCATTTTGGGAAAGCAAATCTTAGCAGGACGTATACATTTATTGGTAAGGTCCTAGGGAGTGTTGCTGAACAAAGAGATCTTGGAGTGCAGATTCATAGCTCCTTGAAAGTGGAGTCCCAGGTAGATTGGATAGTGAAGAAGGTGTTTGGTATGCTTTCCTTTATTGGTCAGAGTATTGAGTACAGGAGTTGGGAGGTCATGTTGCGGCTGTACAGGACATTGGTTAGGCCACTGTTGGAATATTGCAATTCTGATCTCCTTCCTATTGGAAAGATGTTGTGAAACTTGAAAGGGTTCAGAAAAGATTTACAAGGATGTTGCCAGGGTTGGAGGATCTGAGCTATAGGGAGAGGCTGAACAGGCTGGGGCTGTTTTCCCTGGAGCGTTGGAGGCTGAGGGGTGACATTATAGAGGTTTACAAAATTATGAGGGGCATGGATAGGATAAATAGACAAATTCTTTTGCCTGGGATTGGGGAGTCCAGAACTAGAGGGCATAGGTTTAGGGTGAGAGGGGAAAGATATAAAAAAGACCTAAGGGGCAACTTTTTCACGCAGAGGGTGGTACATGTATGGAATGAGCTGCCAGAGGATGTGGTGGAGGCTTGTACAATTGCAACATTTAAGAGGCATTTGGATGGGTATATGAATAGGAAGGGTTTGGAGGGATATAGGCCGGGCGTGGCAGGTGGAACTAGATTTGGTTGGGATATCTGGTCGGCATGGACGGGTTCGACCGAAGGGTCTGTTTCCATGCTGTACATCTCTATGACTCGATGACTTTGTACTATCTCCCAAATAATTCTTTCTGAAGTACAATCCTATGAGCCTGACTGTTCTCATTGCTTAGACTTCCTTGCCTTAGGTTGATAATCAGCAGACAAAGTAAAACACCAAGTGAATGTACATATTAACAAATTTAAATTGTTCCTATGAAGTGTGTTGTTATAAGAAAAATGATCTCAGTTTAAGTAACAGACTGTCTGAAACCTGAATGAAATGAAGCGAAATTGTAGTTTATTTGTATGAGCTCTATTCCTTTATCCATGGATTTCCTCCATTCTGTGACCTGCCACATTGAGAAATAATTCAACATGATTCAAATACGACCACCTTTTGTGTTACTTTCAACATCAGAGCTATCAGAGTCACCACCAATTCCTCCAGGACAGTGTGGGATTGGCAATAAATATTGGCCAAACTGGCAGAGTTCATATCCCTGAATGAATAAAAAAAACTGACTGTTGTTGCGTGTTCTGCAGTAACCCAGTTTACAGCGTCAATATATAAGTCATTGTGATCATTCCTCCAAGAGGTTTGATCGTAAATTCTCAGCCAAACAATTTTCAAGAAAACTGAAAGGAATAAAATTGCTTTTGAACTGATTTTTTTTTAACAATTGTATCATATTTGTCTGCTGATTCACTTTTGTTTCTGTATAACTTTACTTCATTTAAGGTATTAGTTCAGTCAAAATTCTCAACAAGATAAGTCTTCAAGCCTGATTTCAGAACGTCAAGTTTATAATTTGGATTGAAATTTCAGTGTAGAACAGAGTAAATGTTGCATTGTCAGAGACATCAATTCCAGATCAGAAACTAAACTGTCTGCACTCTCGGGTAGACAAGAAAGATCTGAGGCATGATTTGAAAATGTGCCAAGCACGATCTCCTGAGTTTTGCGAGCTCATATTTCTCACCCAAATTAACACAGAGCACAGAAAAGTACAGCACAGAACAGGCCCTTAGACCCACAATGTTGTGCCGAGACTTAATCCTAATATAAAATAGAGTAACTTAAGCTCAACTCACTGCTATCCATGTACATGTCCAGCAGTCGCTTAAATGTCCCCAATGACTTTGCTTCCACCACCTCAGCTGGCAACACATTCGCACCCCTCTGTGTAAAGAACCTACCTCTGATGTCTCCTTTATACCTTCCTCCTAATATCTTCAAACTATGACTTCTCGTACCAGTCAATACTGCCTGGGGAAAAGTCTCTGGCTATTGACTCTATCTATTCCTCTCATTATTTTGTACACCTCAATCAGGTCTCCTCTCTTCCTCCTTCTCTCCAGAGAGAAAGGTTCAAGCTTATTCAACCTTTCTTCATGAGGCAAACCCCCCGCCCCCCCCAAGTCCAGGCAGCATCCTGGTAACTAATTAATTAATAGATTCTCAAAACAATCAACAGACTACCTAGCCATTTATCTCATATACTTTGGAGGACCTTGCTGACCATAAGTTGGCTTTTGTCCATAAGATTTTTAGATCAGAAGCAGGCAATTCAGTCCATCAAGTCTGCTCTGCCATTCAGATGGCTGATCTGATAATCCTGAATTCCACTCTCCTGCCATTTCCCCATAATCCTTGATTCCACTACTGATTAAAATCTACCTTAGCCTTGAATTTACTAAGTGACCCAGTCTTAGCAGCCCTCTGTGGTAAAGAATTCCACAGTGTCATTACCCTCTGAGAGAAGAAATTTGTTCACTTTCAATCTTAAATGTGCAAACCTTTATTCCAACATTCTGCCTTCTGGTCCTAGATTCTACCACAAGAAGAAACATTTTTTTCATATTTACCCTGTCAAGTCACCAATGTATGTTTCAGTAAGGTTGCATTTCATTTTGTATACTTCAACAAGTACAGGCCTAATCTATTCAATCTCTCTTCATAAGATAGTCTCTCCACACCTGGTATCAGCCTCGTAAACCTTCCCTCAACTACCTCTACTGTCAGTATATCTTTCTTTTGATAAGAGGCCCAAAAGTGTTCGCAGTATTCCAGTCTGACTAGTACCTTATATTTTTACAGCAAAACATCCCGAATGTTATACTCTACCCTGTTTGAAATAAAGGCAAACATTCCATTTGGCTGCCCTTTACCCACTGAAGTCGGTTCTTAGCTCTTTGTAGTCATGGATGTGCACTCTCAAATCCCTCTGTTCCATAGCTTTCTACAGTCATTCTCCACATAACTAATATTCTTCTTGCTAAAGTGCATAATCTCAACTTTTTCAATATTATATTCCATCTGCCAAGTTTTCATGCAGTTGTATGAAAATATCTATGTAACTCCACGAACTCTGTATCACCCTCACCACTTGCCTTCCCATCTATTTTTGTGTCATCTGTAAAACTGGCTATAATACATTCACTTTTCTCATCGACATCATTTATGTATAGTACAAATAATTGTGACCTCAGTACCGAACCCTGTGACACACCATTAGTTTCAGATTGCCATCCGAAAATGTTCCATCCCAACTCTCTTTTATTGATTAGCCAATCCTTTGTTCATGCTACTATACTGCCTCCTTTCCTTAGTAAATAAACTAATGTGTAGCAACTTATTAAGTGCTCTCTGAAAATCCCAATATATTACATCCATTACTTTCTGTTTATCTTCCTACTTGTTACCTCCTCAAAGATTTGTAGCAAATTCAATGCACCATTTCCCCTTCATGAAGTCATGCTGACTCTGTTAAATCACATTTTGTATTTTAAAATGCTCTGTTATTACATCCTTGATAATAGACTCTAACACTTTCACAACAACACAGAGTAAACTAACTGGCCCATATTTTCTTGCCTACATTATAATAGCAATTGTACTCTAAGTAGTACTTCATTGGGCATGAAACATTTTGCAATATCCTAAGACTGCAGAAGGAAGTATAAATATGGAAATGCCTCCTTTTCTTCATCTGAGCTATCTTTTCTGTCAATAAGGTACTTACTGTTACTGTAGACCAATAACAATTTGTAGCAACTGGGAAGAACACAATTGTAAAATAAAATGCTAATTTTTAGGCTGAGAGGTGTGTTATTTTATTTGCTTCAAGTACATGGTCAATTTCGAATTTATAAGAGATGTAAATTTGCTGATTGACGCTAATCTACCCTTCTGCTTAGGAGTTAAAAATATTGAGGAGAAACAAAAAATTATTTTTAGAATACCCACCATAAATATATACCCATAGATACTGCCTGTTGAACATTTCCTACAGTTTCTGTTTTTAGCCAACTAGAAAAAATGTTTAGCACCTAAAATAAAATTTGTCCATATGTGAAGTTGTCCATATGGTTAATCTTACATGAAACTTTGGAACTGGAAGCCTAAGTGGAAATCCCTGAGTGAGTCAATCCTGAGATAATTTTGGTTCATAGTACATTTATAACAAGGCCTGGTCTGCTCTCTCATGTGGATGCAAAATATCTCATGGCTCTGTATTAAAGAAGAACCAGAGTGTTTCTGACCTATATTTATCACTGAATCATCACTGAATCAAAAACAGATCATCTGGTCATTACTACATTACTGTTTGTGTAATCTTACTTTGAGCAATTTAGCTGCTGCATTTATACACTACTGTAACACATTTTGGAAAATCTTGAATTCAATGTGCTGCAATTTTTGTTTATAATACACATTTGTATAAATTCAACAAAGTTCAATTCAAAACATGTAACAATTTGATATTTTGAGAGCTATTTTGTTGTATGTCCCAAACACTATTTAGCATGCAGCAAGCTGGTTACCAGACATATGTTCAACATAAATACAGAGTGGGCAATAATAAATTATTTAAAAAATAATAAAAGAGCAGAGACAATTTCAGTGCCCTGGAACTATCTGGAGTTAATTATGTGGTTAAACAATGCAGTGTCTGAAAATAGATCCACATTAATGCATTAAAATTACTGAAGCCTGCGTGGAGATAGCTAGGTAGTTATTTTCTTTTCAACATTTTCAATTGCATTTGAAGGCATCCTTCCAATTGTTTATCTGCAAATGTATAGTTTTAAGATCACCTATTTAGACACAGTTACTTTATTCAGGTTTGAGTAAAGGCACTTTGAGACTTGGGGATCAAGTTGTATGAGCAAGGAATCATTTGTTGTGATGACATTTGAACTGAGTAAATCCTGTGAAATGCTTATTTGAAATGCCTACACCTGTGGCAGTATTAATACTTCTTGTTTCAGATAATAGTTCTCCAAGAGTTAATGTTGAACTTGAATGTTGAATATAGTGTTGAAGTCCTCTACATTGGGGAAGCAAAGCATAGACTAGGTGACCATTCGCAGAACACCTACATCCTGTCCACAAAGAAGACCCTGAGCTTCCGGTTGCCTGCCATTTCAACACATTGCTTGTTCCCTGGTCTACATCTCAGGCTTGTCTCAGGCTTGCTGCAATGATCCAGTGAAACTCAGCACAAGCTGAAAGAACAATACCTCATTTTCCACTTGGGAGCTCTACAGCTTTCTGGACACAATATCAAGTTCAACAATTTGAGGGTTTGAGGCACCTTCTCCCATTAACTTACCCCAGCCCTCATACGCCAGACCCTGTTATCACATGGTCTACTATTACACATTATTAGCCACAAATAGTCCACATTAGCATCTACTCATTCTCTTAGGCTGACCATCATCCACTCCTTTGTCTGTTCAACTGTTCTTCTCTCTCTCTCTCTTTGGGCTCTATTTCCAACTATCATTTACTCCTTACTCCATCCCCCACCCTTCCTTCTGCATAAAAAAAACTTTCCAAGCTACCATCAATGCAGGGGAAGGGTCACTGGACCCAAAATGTTAACTCAGATTTCTCTGCACAGATGCTTCCAGACTTTTAGAGATTTTCCAGTAATTTCTGCATTTGTTTCTGATTTCTAGCATCCTCAGTTCTTTCATTATTTTTACCTTAATACTGAAAGTGAATTAGCTCCACCCAAACTAATAATATCCTTGCATGGAGAAAGAGCTAGTCTTGTAGTCTTGTATGAGATCCCAATGGAGACAGATGTGACATACCTAGCTCCTAAATGTTGTTATTATACTTTACCAGTTAATGTGAATTGTACCTGTTGCTAATCATTCAGTAGACAATTGGAAAGTGAGGACTGCAGATGGAGATCACAGTCGAGATTGTGTAGCTGCGAAAGTACTGCAGGTCAGGCAGCATCCGAGGAGCAGGAGAATCGACATTTCGGGCATTAGCCCTTCATCAGGAATGAGGCTAGTTGGTCAGGGCTGAGAGATAAAAGAGAAGGGTGGGGTAGGTAGCTGAGAAAGCGATAGGTGGATGAAGGTGAGGGAAAAGGTGATAGATCAGAGGAGGGACTGTTAGACAGGTCCAGAGGGTGGTGCCGAGTAGTGGGACTGGGATAATGTGGGGCAAGGGGAAATGAAGAAACTGTTGAAATCCACATTTATCCCATGTGGTTGCAGGGTCCCAAGGCAGAATATGAGGCGTTTTTCCTCCAGGCGTCGGGTGGTAACGGTTTGGCAGTGGAGGAGGCCCAGGACCTGCATGTCCTTGACGGAGTGGAAGGGGGAGTTGAAATGTTCAGCCATGGGGAGTGGGGGTTGGTGGGTGCAGGTGTCCCAGAGATGTTCTCTGAAACGATCCACAAGAAGGCATCCTGTCTCCCCAATGTAGAGGAGATGTACATCGTCAAGGACATGCAGGTCCTGGGCCTCCTCCACTGCCAAACCATTACCACCCGACACCTGGAGGAAGAACACTTCATATTCTGCCTTGGGACCCTGCATCCACACAGGATAAATGTGGATTTCAACAGCTTCTTCATTTCCTTCCCCCCCACATTATCCCAGTCCCAAACCTCCAACTTGGCACCACCCTCCAGACCTGTCTATCACTCCCCCCTGACCTATCACCTTCTCTCTCACCTTCATCCACCTTTCGCTTTCTCAACTACACACCCTGCCCCCTCCCATTTATCTCTCAGCCCCGGCCCACTAGCTTCATTCCTGATGAAGGGCTAATGCCTGAAACATCAAATCTCCTGCTCCTTGGATGCTGCCCGACCAGCTGTGCTTTCCCAGCAACCCACTTACGATTCAGTAAACTATACCTTGTTATGTAAAGTGAGTATCCTCTCATGATAAAACTCTGTGGTTTATCCTACTTCACTGATAACTAGACAGGTCAATAGAGTCAGCATAGAAAGGAGGATTGTTTAAGAGTTTGAAACTGCAGAAAGGACAATTAGTGAATGTGAACTATCTCATCCACAAGCTTCCAGCAGTTGGTACCCAGAACCCAAAATGACAATACCCATTTACATTTAGAAACAACATGTAGCTAATCCCTAAAAAAATGTTCTGCAGCCTTACAGCAATAGTTGCTGTGACAGCCTTAGGTGCAGCAGTAAAGGGTGGCTTAGAAATGTGCCATGAGGATTCTTAGAGTTTTAGACATGCCAATTTCTGTGAATGTGTGGTCTATGGAGCAAGCCCTAGATGATTTTTCCCAGTATCCAACATGAATGACATTTGGAGCAATTAGCAAGTTGAATTTGCCATGAGGTGACAGTGGGGACTGCAGATGCTGGAGAGTCAGAGTTGATAAAGCATGGCACTGGAAAAGGCACAGCAAATCAGGTGTCTGAGGAACAAGAGAACCAACATTTCAGGCCATAAATCTGCCATGAGCTCACTTTGGTTTCCATGCTGAGTTTTCCCAACAGCAAGTTGGAATGGCAAGTTTCAAAACTTGTCGTGCATTGGCCCTAAACAAGGCATTTAACAAGCAATAATGAACCTCAATTGGATACTTGCCACTGCCTAGTGACAATCTCATCTTATCACATAAGAAAAGCATTTGAAATGCGACAAGATGATCTTGATGCTAAGATGGGCCTCGCTGAACATCTCACACAATTCTGCCTCACATTTCGCTATAGACCATTTCACTCAGATCTTGTCAAGTTTCTGCCCCATGTTTCAGATCTATAACTTTTTATCAGAAGTGACCTGATGAAAGATGATGGACCTGAAACATTGACTGTTTCTTCAGATATTAGGAAACATTAAGTATTTCCAACACTTTCTGCTTGTATTTTTGATTTTCAGAGGCTGCTGTTAATGTTATTTTGTAGAGCCACGAGTGAGTTCCTTTCAGGTTCAGTCATCTCTTCCCCAAAACCTGCAAAACAGCCACAGCTGTTCCCTTTCAATATCTAATGCTTAATGATCAGTGTAAACTACAGGCCTGAAGCAAATTTTCACTTTCAGAAAATTCCATAATAATCAAACAAAACAACATCTACTAAAAAACAAAGAAAAAGATCAAAAGGCAATTTTCTTATTCAGCACCTAATGAAATTGTATAAAGGAAACAGAGATTACTTTTGCACTTAATCATGAATAGTTCAGAAATAAATGGATTATTTCTTTCAGCCCATTATTTGGAAATAAATACCAGAAGCAGTCAACTAATGGAGAAGATGCTCGTGGAACAAGGTCAACTTCCCACACCCTAGGTTTTCTTTCCCAGTCACTTCTTGCATTTTTCCTCCATTTACAACTTTTGTGTCGAATAAATAACCATTCAGTAGGAATAAACATCTGCCATCTTGAAGACAGAACTGCCATTGGTACACAAGATAATCATGTGTACCTTCCTTTCATCTACCAGATTCTGTTTAATAGTCTTAAGATATTTTATCTTCAGTAGAAGGTGTTTACCATGTCTGAATCATCCTTACAAAGTCAGAGGTTTAAACGAAAGAATTCCATGAAGATTAGGAGACCTTTTGACAAGTAGTGACTTGGTGTACTGAATTGAATCAAGGGGTAAAATCCAATCCGAGTAAAGGTGCAAAATTGGTGTCAGTGGATTGGCTGCTTAT
This sequence comes from Chiloscyllium plagiosum, assembly GCF_004010195.1. NCBI lineage: Eukaryota > Metazoa > Chordata > Chondrichthyes > Orectolobiformes > Hemiscylliidae > Chiloscyllium > Chiloscyllium plagiosum. Next base: position 21,227,697 of record NC_057735.1, read on the forward strand.
TTTATGATGCTTGATTTATTTTCTTTGTAGAAAAATATTGCAAACTGAGCTGATCTCCTGCCACAGATTTGGTGCCCTTTCCAAAGGTGAATTTTGCTCCCATTGAGTGCACATGTTAATTTGGAAAGACTGATCTGTTCATCTTTACATATAAGTTCTGATATTCATGAATGCCTTAATTCATCTGTTTTGCTATTTCCTGGTGTGTCTAAGGTTTATAGTATAGTATTATTATTAATACATGGGAACTTGAGTTCTAAAGTGGAGGAAAAATGTATTTTAGTTTATCAGTTTTTTAAAAATCCAACTTGTCTTTTTATAAACAAAACATCAGAAATTCATCTGAATTGTGAATTCAAAACAGAATTTTCCAAACATTAATGCGATTTTCACTACTTGATAACTACTCAGGCATTTGCTGATTTGAGTTTTATGCACAGGCAGGAGTCGGGAAGAACACAGCAAGCCAAGCATCATCAGGCGGTGGAGAAGTCAATGTTTTGGGTGTAACCCTTCTTTATGACACCCATGGGGGGGAGAGAGAAAGATAGAGAGAGAGAGAGAAAGAGAAAGTCAGAGTCAGAGTGAAGGGGTCAGAAGCAAGTTCATACAAGAGCATAATAACAGAGATGTTACTATTGGCAGTCTCTAAGCAGTTAGGGTTGAGGAGAAGTCCTGAGATCTTTATGAAACAGTGAAAAGGAAGCTCCAGAAGTAGAAAGCTGTGGCAGTGTCAGACAGCTAGACATTCAGAAGGCAATTGATTAAATGAGTTTAGGGAACTCAGAATAAATAATAGGGAGCCGAGTTAGCAGTTTGTTTCAAGGGTCCCAGGGACAGTCATTAACAATAGAAAACCGTGTCTAGTGAATGCACACCAATTTGCCAAGAGGAGACCGATTACAGTCTGACCGCAGTTTTACCATGGAGATAGGGGTGACTCTTCACTGAGATTTGAGCATCTGTAAGGTTAGTGCTATGGTGAAAGGGATGACTCTTTCTTTCTGATATTTCTATGTAATATTGTTCCAATAGTTTTGTATAGTATGATATAGTTTGTGTCTTTTTTGGGTAACAGACTTTTATATCCTGTCAGAAGTACATTTGCAGTCTCCTTTGAATATGCAAGTAACTAGCATCCATGGTAAACAGGAAGAACAACTTTTGGCCTGTCCATAGAATTAAGCCAATTTTCACTCTAGGATCTGATTTGTCCAATGTTATGATCAATTGAAATTATACTACTCATCAAGAATATAGCTCCCCTCTTACTGGATGCTTCTTCTTAAATGCAAAAACTCTCAGACTTCAGGCTTAATTTAAGGTTATTTCATACAAAGCAAACAAAAGCTGTTTTGCTTTTGGCTGGAATGGTGGCTCATTGATTAGCATTGCTGTTTCACAGTGCCAGGGATATGGGTTCAATTCCCGCTTCATGCAATTGTCTGTGTGGAGTTTGCACATTCTCCCTCTCCCTGTGTCTGTGTCCTCTAGGTGCTCCAGTTTCCTCCCACAATCCAAAGATGTGCTGGCCAGGTGAATTGGCTATGATAAATTGACCATAGTGCTAGATGCATTAGTTAGGGGGTGGGTTACTCTTCGGAGGGTCAGTGCGGACTTGTTGGGCTGAAAGGCCTGTCTCCACACTCTACAGAATCTAACCTAAAAATAATGTAATCATTTCAGAGTATTATTTGAAAAAGAAATAAGTAGCCTAAAAAACGTTTAAATTATTACATTTCTAAATGCAATGAAATAATGGCACTGCAGCAGAGTTTTGGTACATGTATGGGATAATCAAAATTTTGGGGCTAGATGAATCTACTTAAGATTACTGGAAATAGTTTTAACTTTGGATAATATTAGATTAGCCACCAATTTACATCTTTCCCAAATATTCCTATGTATTAAAACTGAGGTGTTTCATGGGTGGCTGTTCCAATACCATTCACTTTATATTTAACGTGAAAAATCAATTTATACCATTAGCTCCAAGACATGATGAGCACTTATCCAAATTTCCCAGTTTAAAACAAAAAATTTTTAGCATGATGTCATAAAAGGAAAATTGTAAGGTCCTTTGTACTTTCATGAGTAAAGCATATTACTTATTGACATGGTTATAATATTTATTCCACTCATGCATATTATTATATAATCTATTTTGGCATTTATAATTTAGCCTACAAAGCTGACAGAATACTTTCAGAAGTTTAAGTGGAATATATTAAAAAGGCTATGATTAATACCTGGAAGAATAAGTCTTAACATATTGGATCAATACTGCTTCAGAAAAATGATGTGTTGGTGCCAGTGTTGAATCAAGGTGAACAAAGTCAGACGTCACACAACACCAGGTTATAGAACAACAGGTTTATTGGAAATCACAAGCTCCAAACGTTGTGAATGCAATTCATGCTTACTTTCTTCATATAATGTGCTTTTTAGTGGTAAAAGTTACAGATTACAAATTCTCTTGCAGTCTCCAGGTTTTCTTTCCAACAAGAACTGGATTGACCTCAGTTTACATCTTAGTTACTAGTTGCATTGTTAACGTTTCTCATGTTAAAATCACACAACACCAGGTTATAGTCCAACAGGTTTAATTGGAAGCACACTAGCTTTCGGAGCAACGCTCCTTCATCAGGCATCTCCGGCATCTCCGAATCATTTCTCATGTTTGTTCAGCTGCTTGATTCAACCTTCTTCTAACAGTGCTAGGAGTACAAAACACAATTGTGTTTATTCATAAAATTATCCCTGTTTCTCTTATTATAAACAAAGAGGTTTTTCATTCAGAAAACATGTTACAGTCAATTCATTTTGACACATTCATTTTTGATTTGTTTACATTGACACTTGAAGACTTGGGTTGTTTTCAAAACCAGTATAAAAGATTATTGCAACAGATCAGGTAGAAGTGAGATCGCTTGGGGTATTGACATATTGAAGAGATTATAGCAGATCTGTCTGATAATCTATTTGATTGAATCTCATTAATCTAGACAAGTGAAAAGCTATTTTGTTCTAAGTGTTCTTTAACCTTTGAATTAATAAAAGTTCAGTGCACTCTTTCCAGCATGTTTAGAGACATTCTTTTAGATAATGAAGTCTAGATTAGAGTGGTGCTGGAAAGGCATACCAGGTCAGGCAGCATCCAAGGTGCAGGAAAATCGACGTTTTGGGCAAAAGCCCTTTATCAGGAATGCAGGCAGGGAGCCTACAGGGTGGAGAGATAAATGGGGGGTGGGGAGCTGGGGAGAAGGTAGCAAAAAGTACAATAGGTGAATAGGGGTGGGGATGGAGGTGATAGGTCAGAAAGGAGGGTGGGGGAAGATAGCAAAGAGTACAACAGGGGATGGAGGTGAGGATGAAGGTGATAGGTCAGAGGTGAGGATGGAGATGATAGCTGGAAAGGAAGATAGACAGGTAGGACAGGTCATGGGGATGGTGCTGAACTGGAAGGCTGGAGCTGGGGTAAGGTGGGGGGAGGGGAAATGAGGAAACTGGTGAAGTCCACACTGATGCCCTGGGGTTGAAGTGTTCCGAGGTGGAAGATAAGGCGTTCTTCCTCCAGGCGTCGGGTGGTGAGGGAGTGGTGGTGGAGGAGGCCCAGGACCTCCATGTCCTCAGCAGAGTGAGAGGGGGAATTGAAATGTTGGGCCACAGTGCGGTGGCGTTGATTGGTGCGGGTGTCCCGGAGATGTTCCCTAAAGCACTCTGCGAGAAGGCGTCCAGTCTCCTCAATAAAGTGGAGACCGCATCGAGAGCAACAGATACAATAAATGACATTGTTGGATGTGCAAGTGAAACTTTGATGGATGTGGAAGACTCCTTTGTGGCCTTGGATGGAGGTGAGGGAAGAGGTGTTGGTGCAAGTTTTGCAACTCCTGCGGTGGCAGGACAGGAGGGTGCCAGGACAGGAGGGTGGGCTGTTGGGAGGCATGGACCTGACCAGGTAGTCATGGAGAGAACAGTCTTTACGGAAAGCAGAAAGGGGTGGGGAGGGAAATATATCCCTGGTGGAGGGGTCTGTTTGGAAGTGGCAGAAATGTCGGCGGATGATGCGGTTTATGCGAAGGTTGGTAGGGTGGAAGGTGAGCACCAGGGGGGTTCTATCCTTGTTATGGATGGCGGGGTGGGGTTTGAGGGCGGAGGTGTGGGATGTGGACGAGATGCATTGGAGGGCATCTTCAACCACGTGGGAAGGGAAATTGCGGTCTCTAAAGAAGGAGGCCATTTGGTCTGTTCTGTGGTGGAACTGGTCCTCCTGGAAGCAGATACGGCAGTGGCGGAGGCATTGGGAATATGGGATGGCATTTTTGCAGAATGTAGGGTGGGAAGAGGTGTAATCCAGGGAGTCAGTGAGTTTGTAAAAAAATGTCAATGTCAAGTCGGTCTTTTGCCTTTTGGATAATGAAGCCTTATCTGGGCAGCCATACAGACATGAGATAATTTTCTATCCTCAGTTGGCTTCAGCTACCTTCAGTTTAATTAATATATTAGATATGGTAGAATATTATCATTAAATTTAAATTCATAAATATATTAAGAAAATTAGGTCATATTATCAAAGACATCAGCTCAGAGTAAAAGTCAGATTCTTAGCTTATATTAACCCCATCAAGATCAAACGAATTTATTTTGATAGACTTCCAAATGTTTCCTGCTGATTGAACTGAAACAATTTACATGTTGGAGAATTACTGGACAGCTTAAATATTCATAAACTAGTTTTGTGATCCTTGTTGAAGGTCACCTGCAACTCAGTTCATTTTAATCCCACCCCTGAATCAGTAGGTTGTGATTTCAAGAAGTATTCCTAGACTTGAGCACAAAAACTGAAGGCTGAAATTCCAGAGTCATACTTGGGTAACACAACTTTTTTGGATGTGCCATCTTTCAGACAAAATGTTAAACCAAGGACCTTCTTGGCCTCTCATATATTCAATGGCACGAACAGTAAGGAATTGTTCTCCAATTGACGAAACTAAATGTATTGTTGAAGCAACATCTCTAATCACATCATCTGGTCATTGTAACAGTGTTGTTTGATCTTATTGTGGGATCTTATTGTGTGCAAATTAGTAGCCACAATTCCTTCATTACAATAGTGAATACACTTTAAAAGTAATTAATTGATGATAAAGTGCTTTCGGATATTTTGCAGTTATTGAAGCTAATTTAAATGGATAGGAACTGAAGAAGAAAATGATAGAAAAGAAAGAACTGGGAAAGATGTTTGTGGCAAAGAGTAAATATTAAAAAATGATGGAATACGTAGCTTTTCATTTATGACATGTTATGTGACCTGTCCATAGTGAATAGAATCTATTCAAAACAGAATGACAGCAGTGCTTCAGAATTCCAAACTTTTCACATTGACCTATTATCCTTATGCTTGTATTTCATTCCTCCATATGCAAAGAATATTTTAAAATGTTTAAATGCCTGTAAAGTAATCAAATAACCCAAAGCATTTTACAGGAGCAAGTATAAAGTGAAATATGATACTGAGGAGATTCAGGAATATATTGAGTCAAATAACTAAAAGCTTGGTTATAAAGGTAGGTGTTAAGGGGTGTGTTAGGCTTTTGCCCAAAGAATCAATTTTCCTGCTCCTTGGATGCTGCCTGACCTGCTGTGCTTTTCCTGCACCACTCTAATCTAGACTCTGTTAAAGGAGTCATGCAAGGTAGACAGGAACAAAAAGAGTTTCAAAACTTTTGTATTGAATCAACTGAAAGTGCAGTTACGAATGGTAGAGCCATCAAAATTGGGGTATGCAAAAGACCAGAATTACAGGAGTGCAGATTTCTTGGATGATGTTTAGGCTGAGAGAGGATCACAGCAGTAGGAAGTGGTATATATAGCTCAATCCATTCCCCTGTCAGTACAGTAAGTGTTGTAATTCTGTCCCACAGAACCATTTGGAATGCCTTGAGTAGATTCATTACCATACATTCTTCTTATTGGCATTAATCTCAATTGTGGTTCCAAGGACTAAAAGAACAGACATTTTAAATACATTTCAAAATTTAATTTTTTGATGGTGAGGGGTGGAATGTGAGATGAGAAACTATTATTTTCATACTGTTGCCTTCTCCATAAAGACAAGGTCAGGTTTGTATGTGGAATGAACCGCAAGAGGAAGTGTTAGATGCAGGTACAGTTACATAGAACATAGAAGAATACAGTGCAGTACAGGCCCTTTGGCCCTCGATGTTGCGTCAATCCAAGCCCACCTAACCTACACTAGCCCACTATCCTCCATATGCCTATCCAATGCCCGCTTAAATGCCCATAAAGAGGGAGAGTCCACCACTGCTACTGGCAGGGCATTCCATGAACTCACAACTCGCTGAGTAAAGAACCTACCCCTAACATCTGTCCTATACCTACCACCCCTTAATTTAAAGCTATGCCCCCTCGTAATAGCTGACTCCATACGTGGAAAAAGGTTCTCACGGTCAACCCTATCTAAACCCCTAATCATCTTGTACACCTCTATCAAGTCACCCCTAAACCTTCTTTTCTCCAATGAAACAACCCCAAGTGCCTCAGCCTTTCCTCATACGATCTTCCTACCATACCAGGCAACATCCTGGTAAACCTCCTCTGCTCTCGTTCCAGTGCCTCCACATCCTTCCTATAGTATGGCGACCAAAACTGCACACAATACTCCAGAGTGCACACAATACTCCAGTTACAATACTTAAAATATTTTAATATACGAATCGAAAAGGTTTAGAGGAATATGGGTCAAACGCAGGCAAGTAAGATTAGTTTAGTTTGGAACTTTTGGTCGGCACGGACAAGTTGAACTAAAGAGTCTGTTTCTGTGCTGTATGAACTTATGGCTCTAAGTAGGGTCAAATGCACACATAAGATAGACTCAGTTTTAAAAAGGAGAATAGATCTATTACATTGTACATAGCATTTAGTTACACAATGTCTGAGACAGGGGAGAGCCTCTTGGGAGACGTCAGGCTCAGCCAGGGAGAAATTGCATACTCCTGTTAGTTACATGGAATTAAAATAGAACAATTCAGAGAGAAATGTTGCCTATTTGCTACATAATCTTGAGTTGAGGTTACAAACAAACCAATTATGATCTTATTAAATAGTGGACAATATCCAAATAACCTCCTCCTGATCTGAGCTTGAATATAGCTTCTACAAATCTGTATAGAAGTATTTTAAGTTTGGAACAGATTGCTGAAAGGAATAAACTTAAACTGTGCACTGAAACTTATTATGAAGCAATCAGATACAGCAATGATTGTTTCATAATGTGATGACTGATGATATCTGCAACTTTTCAACTCAAGTTGCAGATATGACTCAGGGTCTAAAGAAGTGTCAACACCTGCAAATGCCTGTTACTTATGACGGAAGTTTAAACTTTTGATTCCTGGCTTTACCATGCTGATAATACTCTCAACAACAGTGGGAGAAGAACAGACAAAGGAAGCACATGGTGAGGTCATTGCAGGAGAGAGAGAGAGAGAGAGAGAGAGAAGCTGCACAGTTACTGCCTTTGCTGTTTGAATTCATGTATCGCCGAACATCAGAGTGCATCTGGTAAAATTAACAAACAGTGAAATTCACAACTGATCCTGGAGGAAATGTTGGGCAAAGTTCATAGCACAGAAACACATAAGTTAATTGTTGTTTTAAGTGTGGCCAACAGAGAATCTGCAGTAGTGAGGAGAGTGGGTTCTTTCTTGATTATATGTTTTTGGAGATATGTCTCTTGATTAAACCTAAAATATAAGCCATAACTATTAATTTAACCTGGGGGGAGAGTTTGTAGAGGAATAAGACGGTGTTACTTTCTGGGTGTGTAGACTGTGAAGGAGCAAAAATTGCCTTTAATACTGTGATATGTACTTCTTATCAGACATGGGATTTTAAAGAAAGTTTAAAGGTTACTGCAGATTATATCTACCATAAATGCTGTTGGCGGTGAATCTTATCAGATCAAATGGATCGGATTGAGAGACAGTTAGAAGCGATGAAGAATTTACAACAGCAACAGTATGTGATGGATGGCAGTTATAGGAAGTGGGGGGCAAGTCTCAGACACAGTCACATAGATGGTTAACTCCAGGAAAGGTAAGAGAGATAGGCACCTAGTGCAGGAGTCTTTTGTGGATATACCCATTTCAAACAGGTATGCTGATTTGGGAGATGTAGGAGGTGATGGATTCTCAGGGGAGCGTAGCACAAACAGCCAAGTTTCTGGTACAGAGACTGGTTCTAATGCAATGAGGGGTATGTTGGGTTCCAAGAGATCAATTATGTTAGGGGATTCTGTAGTCCGAGGTACAGATAGACGTTTCTGTGGCCAGCAGGGAAAAAGCAGAATGGTGTGTTGCTTCCCTGGTGCCAGGATCAAGGATGCCTCAGAGAAGGTGCAGAATGTTCTCACGGGAGAGAGGGACCAGCAAGAGGTCATTGTCCACATTGGAACCAATGACATAGGAAGGGAAAAGTTTGAAATTCTAAAGGGAGATTACAGAGAGTTAGGCAGAAATTTAAAAAAGAGGTCTGCGAGAGTAGTAATATCTGGATTACTCCCAGTGCTATGAGCTAGTGAGGGCAGGAATAGGAGGATAGAGCAGATGAATGCATGGCTGAGGAGTTGGTGTATGGGAGATGGATTCACATTTTTGGATCATTGGAATCTCTTTTGGGGTAGAAGTGACCTGTACAAGAAGGACGGATTGCACCTAAATTAGAAAGGGACTAATATACTGGCAGGGAAATTTGCTAGAGCTGCTCGGGAGGATTTAAACTAGTAAGGTGGGGGGGGACCCAGGGAGATAGTGAGGAAAGAGATCTATCTGAAACGGGTACAGCTGAGAACAGAAGCGAGTCAAACAGTCAGGGCAGACAGGGGCAAGGTAGGACTAATAAATTAAACTGCATTTATTTCAATGCAAGCGGCCTAACAGGGAAGGCAGATGAACTCAGGGCATGGTAATGAACATGAGACTGGGATATCATAGCAATTACAGAACATGGCTCAGGGATGGGCAGGACTGGCAGCTTAATATTCCAGGATACAAATGCTACAGGAAGGATAGAAAGGGAAGCAAGAAAGGAGGGAGATGGCATTTTTAATAAGGGATAGCATTACAGCTATGCTGAGGGAAGATATTCCTGAAAATACATTCATGGAAGTTATTTGGGTGGAACTGAGAAATAAGAAAGGGATGATCACCTTATTGGGATTGTATTATAGACCCCTAATAGTCAGAGGGAAATTGAGAAACAAACTTGTAAGGAGATCTCAGCTATCTGTAAGAATAATAGGGTAGATATGGTAGGGGATTTTAACTTTCCAAACATAGACTAATACTGCCATAGTGTTAAGGGTTTAGATGGAGAGGAATTTGTTAAGTGTATACACGGCAATTTTCTGATTCAGTATATGGATGTACCTACTAGAGAAGGTGCAAAACTTGACCTACACTTGGAAAATAAGGAAGGGCAGGTGACTGAGGTGTCAGTCGGGGAGCACTTTGGGGCCAGCAACCATAATTCTATGAGATTTAGAATAATGATGGAAAAGGATAGACCAGATCTAAAAGTTGAAGTTCTAAATTGGAGAAAGGCCAAGTTTGACGGTATTAGGCAAGGACATTCGAATGCTGATTGGGAGCAGATGTTCGCAGGTAAAGGGACGGCTGGAAAATGGGAAGCCTTCAGAAATGAGATAACGAGAATCCAGAGAAAGTATATTCCTGTTAGGGTGAAAGGAAAGGCTGGTAGGTATAGGGAATGCTGGATGACTAAAGAAACTGAGGATTTGGTTAAGAAAAAGAAGGAAGCATATGTAAGGTATAGACAGGATAGATCGAGTGAATCCTTAGAAGAGTATAAAGGAAGTAGGAGTAAACTTAAGAGGGAAATCAGGAGGGCAAAAAGGAGACATGAGATAGCTTTGGCAAATAGAATTAAGGAGAATCCAAAGTGTTTTTACAAATACATTAAGGACAAAAGGGTAACTCGGGAGAGAATAGGGTCCCTCAAAAATCAGCAAGGCGGCCTTTGTGTGGAGCCAAGAAAATGGCAGAGATACTAAATGAATATTTTGCATCAGTATTTACTGTGGAAAAGGATATGGAAGATATAGACTGTAGGGAAATAGATGGTGACATCTTGCAAAATGTCCATATTACAGAGAAGGAAGTGCTGGATGTCTTGAAACGGGTAAAGGTGGATAAATCCCCAGGACCTGATCAGGTGTACCTGAGAACTCTGTGGGAAGCTAGAGAAGTGATTGCTGGGCTTTTTGCTGAGATATTTGTATCATTAATAGCCACAGGTGAGGTGCTAGAAGACTGGAGGTTGGCTAACGTGGTGCCACTGTTTAAGAAAGGTGATAAGGACAAGCCAGTGAACTATAGACCAGTGAGCCTGGTGTCAGTGGTGGGCAAGTTGTTGGAGGGAATCCTGAGGGACAGAATGTATATGTATTTGGAAAGGCATAGACTGATTCGGGATAGTCAACATGGCTTTGTGCATGGGAAATCATGTCTCACAAACTTGATTCAGTTTTTTGAGGAAGTAACAAAGAGGTTTGATGAGGGCAGAGCGGCAGATGTGATCCTTGTGGACTTCAGTAAGGCGTTCGACAAGATTCCCCATGGGAGAATGATTAGCAAAGTTAGATCTCACAGAATACAGGGAGAACTCGCCATTTGGATACAGAACTGGCTCAAATGTAGAAGACAGAGGGTGATGGTGGAGGGTTGTTTTTCATACTGGAGGCCTGTGACCAGTGGAGTGCCTCAAGGATCGGTGCTGATTCCTCTACTTTGTGTCATTTACATAAATGATTTGGATGCGAGCATGAGAGGTACAGTTAGTAAATTTGCAGATGACACCAAAATTGGAGGTGTAGTGGACCGAGAAAAAGCTACCTCAGATTACAACAGGATCTTGACCAAATGGGCCAATGGGTTGAGAAGTAGCAGATGGAGTTTAATTCAGATAAGTGCAAGGTGCTGCATTTTGGGAAAGCAACTCTTAGCAAGACTTATACACTTAATGGTAAGGTCCTAGGGAATGTTACTGAACAAAGAGACCTTGGAGTGCAGGTTCATAGTTCCTTGAAAGTTGAGTCACAGGTAGATAGGATAGTGAAGAAGGCGTTTGGTATGCTTTCCTTTATTGGTCAGAGTATTGAGTACAGGAGTTGGGAGATCATGTTGTGGCTGTACAGGACATTGGTTAGGCCACTGTTGGAATATTGCATGCAATTCTGATCTCCTTCCTATTGGAAAGATGTTGTAAAACTTGGAAGTGTTCAGAAAAGATTTACAAGGATGTTGCCAGGGTTGAAGGATTTGAGCTATAGGGAGAGGCTGAACTGGCTGAGGCTGTGTTCCCTGGAGCGTCGGAGGCTGAGGGGTGACCTTACAGATATTTACAAAATTATGAGGGGCTTGGATAGGATAAATGGACAAAGTATTTTCCCTGGGGTGGGGGAGTCCAGAACTAGAGGGCATAGGTTTAGGGTGAGAGGGGAGGATATAAAAGAGAGGGTGGTATGTGTATGGAATGAGCTGCCAGAGGAAGTGGTGGAGGCTGTTACAATTGCAACATTTAAGAGGCATTTGGATGGGTATATGAATAGGAAGGGTTTGGAGGGATATGAGCAGGGTGCTGGCAGGTGGGATTAGATTGGGTTGGGATATCTGGTCAGCATGGATGAGTTGGACTGAAGTGTCTGTTTCCATGCTGTACATCTCTATGACTCTATGACCCTATGAACAGTGAAACATTGAAGTATATTTCTCACACTGGGGTCAGATGGTTAGACCAACAGAAGAGATCGCCCTGTACTTACCCAACTTTTGACACAGAGTTACATCGAGATTTTTGTAGCACATGTAAAGCCTGCTGAGGGGTACAATCAAAGTAAATCAGTTGAACTGCATGACAGCAAGCAAAGGATAGTGATAAACGGCTCCCTTTCGGAATAGCAGGCGGTGACCAGTGGTGTGCCGCAGGGATCAGTGCTGGGACTGCAGCTTTTTACAATGTACATTAATGATATAGATGAAGGTATTAAAAGTAATATTAGCCAATTTGCTGATGACACAAAGCTGGGTGGCAGGGTGAAATGTGAGGAGGATGTTATAAGAATACAGGGTGACTTGGACAGGCTAGGTGAGTGGACAGATGCATGGCAGATGCAGTTTAATGTGGATAAATGTGTGGTTATCCACTTTGGTGGCAAGAACAAGAAGGCAGATTATTACCTATATGGAGTCAAGTTAGGTAAAGACGCAGTACAACGAGATCTAGGTGTTCTTGTACATCAGTCAATGAAAGCAAGCATGCAGGTACAGCAGGCAGTGAAGAAAGCTAACAGCATGCTGGCATTCATAACAAGAGGACTTGAGAATAGAAGCAAAGAGGTCCTTCTCAGCTGTACAGGGCCCTGGTGAGACTGCACCTGGAATATTGTGCATAGTTTTGGTCTCAAAATTTGAGGAAAGTCATTCTGGCTATTGAGGGAGTGCAGTGTCGGTTCACGAGGTCAATTCCCGGAATGGCGGGACTATCTTACGCTGAAAGATTGGAGTGACTGGGCTTGTATACGCTTGAGTTTAGAAGGCTAAGAGGGGATCTGATTGTGACGTATAAGATTATTAAAGGATTGGACACTCTGGAGGCAGGAAGCATGCTTCCGCTGATGGGTGAGTCCCGAACCAGAGGACACAGTTTAAAAATAAAAGGTAGGCCACTTAGAACAGAGTTGAGGAGAAACTTCTTCACCCAGAGAGTGATGGGTGTATGGAATGCTCTGCCCCAGAAGGCTGTGGAGGCCAAGTCTCTGGGTACGTTCAAGAAAGAGTTGGATAGAGCTCTTAAGGATAGTGGAATCCAGAGTTATGGGGATAAGGCAGGAACAGGATAGTGCTTGAGGATGATCAGCCATGATCATAACGAATGGTGGTGCTGGCTCGAAGGGCAGAATGGCCTACTCCTGCACCTATTGTCTATTGTCTATAAAATGCAGCCAACCCTCATCGGCTAACAAGGTTCACACCCGTCCCTCACACACCTTCTGCCATCTCTGCCTCCTATGCCATTGACATCAGGACAGTTAGCATTGTCAGGGCATATGTATGGAGGGGGAAAGTGCATTATTTGGTGTGAAGGAGGATTAAATTATGGGAGTGGGAGGTGATGGAAATTGTTGGAAGAGGTGAAGGGGAAAACATTTTCAGGGGCCAGCTGTGAAGTGTTGACCACTCCATCTAAAAACAATGCAACTTAGTGAACAGAAGGCAGATGTAAGTGCGTATCTTCAGTTTTAGGCAAAGAAAGTAGTTCCACTCACATTGTACTTGCCACTTGGCTCCTTGTTGGACCTCTGCTGGAGACAGCACCAGAAAATGCAAAGGCTCCATATGTGGACAGCAGTGAATGCTCTACCATGCAGCAGATGAGCTCAGCAATGAAGCCTGATTTTAATATACACATAACTGATTAACTTAAAGTTTGGCCATTGCAATATTGCTACAGAGTACAAGTGAACCTTAGAATTGTAAATGGATTGAAATCAGGATTTTAAACAGCAGAGAGGAAAATTACATTGTCAATACAGTTCCAGAATATTCAATACCCATTGGTTAATAATTTTGAAATAACAAAGGCAGATAAAGAGAATAAAATGTTTTACTGTGCAGTCCTGTTCATTGCACATTTCCTGAAAGTATTAAATATTTGCAGTTAAATCCAAGCATTTTCCCAATAGGTGTTAAGTTTTAAGGGACAATTGTGATAACAGCAGAAGGCATTTGATCATCTTTCTCTGTCAAAAATCAAATGCCCTTTTATTCTTTCTCACTTCTGTTTTTTTCCTCAAAGCAGCACTGCAGTCAAGATGTAAGAATTCATGAAGAATTGACAATCACAATTAAATGGTCACTGGCTATAAACTGAAGCCAATAATTGCACCAAAGTAATTATTCTGTGTAACCAATTTAATTTGCATTTCTACAATGTTGCAAATCACTTGTTTGAGTGAAAAATTCCACACGATGAAGAATATAAGTAATGGAGGAACTTTCAATTGCCCCCACCCAGCTTTCCACCCGCTTTAAAAGCAGGCTAATTGTTACTGACCAAGAGCTTGAACTGGTCCAAGGTTTTTGGCATTAGTCAAGTTGACTGCTAAGTGTTACCTATGTGATTTCAACCACTGCACTGAAGAGATGAAAACCCTGCTGCAGAGTTTTTCCAATATAAAACTCCCGAAGCACTACAGGTCATTGTTTTGTTTTTGTTTATTTCAGGCAAATTAATAATAACAATAGATGCAACAAAGTACCTGGAATCACAATGGTACAGACACATTGGGCTGAATCGTATAAATATTTGATTGAGTATGAGTTTTTCGAGGGATTGTTGATGCAAGACCTAACAAGATCTCTCACCTCTTTTGTTTAGAAAAGCCAACTCAAATCATCAACTACTTATCACATCATCTCCCTTCCTCAACCCATAGTATTCCTTGGTCCAACTCTATCCATCTTAATACTCCCAGAATAATTTACTACGCACTGAATATACTTATCCTCCTTGCATCAGCCTTTGATTGCTCGTTGCCAGTGTGTCTTGCAATGCAGGGTTCTGCTTCCTGAGCATTTTGCAGTGAGATGGCAAGAGATTGTGCAGGTTTGGCAAATGTGAGTTGCCAATATCCGTGGACAAAGACTGTATGTAGTTGGTGTACATGGATTGTGCCCTGGGATGCTGTATGGTGCTGAGCAGCATCGAAACTCAATGTAGCCAGTGGTTAACTCAGCATCTAGCTTGTTTTAATACATTTAGTAAGATTGAAAGCTGATTATGGAATCAGGTATGTTGTGCATTAATAAGGCACTCAACAAGCTCTAGTCCTCTTTAATTGGCAAAACCAAAATAACTGGCAGCTGCTGGAAATAGAAGCAAAAACGGCATCTGCTTGACAAGAAAAAGATTGGAACGGAAATTCTGTCAGAGAGAGGAGCAGAACCTCTTTAAGGTGGGCAAATCTGGAAGAGGTGTGGCAGTGAGTTAAACATTAAATTTAAAAACCAAAAGAACTGAGGATGCTGGAAATAGAAACAAAAATAGAAATTGCTGGAAAAACTCAGCAAGTCTGGCAGCATCTGACCTGCTGAGTTTTTCCAGCAATTTCTGTTTTTGTCCTTTTAATTGGCAACTTATCGCTGCCTCGCATAATATCTACCTCAACATTTGGCATATGCATCAAAGATACAGCAACTTGTTCCCAACATCAAAATAAGCTTCGTAGGAAATCTAACACAATCCTGCCACAAAACTTCACTACAGCCCATGTTGTTGAGGTTCCTATGGGATTCCACCCATTATTTGTTCACAGTTATCATCAGAAAGAGCTTAGGGTGTATATTCTATCTTTGTTCAACTGAAACATCTGGTGCATTTGTTCATTTCAGCCTTACTTTATAAATATTAATTTCCACTGAAGTTATCCCAGTGCTTCCTCTATTATTGGGTTACGTTTACCGCAACTTGTTCACCTTCAACCAAGAAAGCTTAGTCAGGTTTGCAAGAATTCAGAAAATAAGTCAAGGTAGTCCAGCAATAAAGCAGATCAACACAAAACTCTAGTCCTGATGGTTCCTAGCCCATTCAACAGAAATCCCCAATTTACACTCCATCTGATTTTATTCAGCATTGAATTAATGGAAAACAAAACTGGTGGAAATCTAAACCAGATCATGCTAATTCTATGGGGTGATTCTATTAAAACTAGGACTGAAATCTTTTAACCAGCAAAGAAAACACAAAGATCATTCTACCCAATGCATTGCTCGGGAAAGTTTTAATCACCTCAAGTTTGACTGAGTCTGTTCATGTCAGTGGACAGCTTGATACATTAGAAGTGTTACTTACTACAGGTGAAGAACCAAAGAAGTTGCAGGTGAAACTACATGGTCCAGCTGTAGCTCTCAAGATTAAAAGGCATACCACAAGCAATGCCAAACCTATTAGAAAATGTAAGTGTAATTCATAATCAGTAAACCTCACTCTACATCCTACATATATCTTGATCTCAAAGTTATTTAAGTAGCAGAAGGAGTTCAGTTACTAACAATGAACAGCAAACAGGCCATGAGGCAACAAGTTGTTTTAAATCTGTCCAGAGCCAAGAGAATTACTGTTCCAGGAACAAAATGTTTTTGAACAATCAGACAAGGAGCAATCAGTAGGACATTTCATCGGATGTTCAAGACTCCTGGAAGAACCCCAAGAAGAAGAAAATCCATTGAGGTGAGGCATGATGACAAGTAAAATCACTTTCATGTGGCTGAGAACTAGTGGCCAACAGCCAGAATAGGCTCAAGCACATTTGGTAGGAACATTCTCACATTCCGATTACTTAATCTGCGCTATCAACATAGTTTCTCTCGCAACACTTCATCCCTGCCTCCCCTCCACTATTGTATAAATTCTTCCCCCTCCACACTTCACGTCAGCTCTGATGAAGAGCCATCCAGACTTGAAATGTTAGCTTGCTGTATCTCTAAAGATGCTGCCTAATCCACTGTAATTTCCAGTATTTTGTGTTTTCTGGTAAGAACAAAATACTGACTGAAAATGTGTTACCATTCACCAGTATTGTATTGAAGGATGACAACAGAATTACAGAGTTATACAGCCAGAAACAGACCCTTCGGTTCATCTCGTCCATGCCAACCAAATGTTCACTGAGTTAGCCAAGAAAACGTAACCTTTTATAAACGCCGCCTCTCCTGGACCAGCAGTATATCATTCTTAGCTCAATGCAGGGCAGGCTACTTGGTATAGATTAGTGATGTGCTGTGGGGTTACAGAGAAAGAGTCCGCCATTCTGTTTAAGGTGGCATCTATGTTGGCATATACAGTCTGCATAGCCAATCATCTGGGCCTGCAGGAATTAGACTTCCACAATTGGAGTTCCCAACTTTCCATTGAAGATTAACTGATACCTAGTTTTGCAGGAACAACCTTCTCAGCCAAGAACATCCAAAAGAAAACAGATTCTCTGGGGTAGAGAGTTTAGGCTTAATTGATCTCTCCATCCTCAAGAAAAGGAGTTACAATACAAATCAAGATCAACAGTCCTCCAGCTAAAGCTTCTAAATTTGAAGAGAAGGCAATCTAGTATAATTATGAACCCTCTAGAATGTCTGATTTTGTGAAGTCGTTGACTTTAACAGAGATGAGGTTGTTGTGAATAGAAATATGTACATGGAGGTATAAATGTTAACTATGAGAAAAGATTGTGGGAGATGTTGTATAAAGTAATGGTTCTGAAAGAGTGAGTGTTAAACACTGCATTAAAAACCATTGATCTCCTGATGTCATGAGGGCTTGGAAGGGAAATGGCAGAACATCTTAAGATCTTAAACAGTTCCAATAGTTTTAGTAGCAATGCCCAGATCTTCTGATCAGTTTCAGAGTCTCTCTATCTGACCCTGATCAGACAAAGAAATGCATACTTATCTTTGGAGGAGTTTTCCTTGTGAACCTCTGGACAAGAAACTTTAGCTGAAGCAGTATAGTCCAAGCCAGGAATCCATGCAGCCAAGAACAAAACGGATCAGCTTTGAAATCAACCCATTTTTCAATACTAGCTGCTGCATTCGAGCATTTAAAGTTCCTTAAGGCACTTTGAAAACTACTGAAAGAATATAAGAGTTTAAGGTAAGTGGGAGAATGAGTACAATGCCAGGTGGGTAGGGGAATTTTAGGGTAACAGATGAGTGAGGCAAAGTAAGGGAGTAGGGTGTCAGACTGAGGGAGGAGAGGGTGAGGGACAGGGTGGGATGCCAGGTGGATAAGGGCTTACAGGTGCCAGGTGGGTACAGGGTAGGGAATAGATAGGGCTGGTGTGCCTGGTAGGTAACCTCCCCTGATTAAACCGTAAAGAATTGTGTTTGCAGTAGACTAGCATTGAATTTTGTACTTGTGCAAATTTACATCCCACTTCGCCAATGGATGTCTTTTAAATGTCGCATACAGTATTTCCCACTTTGACAGTTGTTTCACAGTCCAGTCTGAAATTGATTTGCTCTCAATAGTATGTTATAATGCCTGTTCCTTTTTGTGGAAGTGACATTGCTGCTTAAAGCAGTGATCAGTGAGATGTAAACATATGAAGTATTTTTAAAATTAATTTGGCTTACAAATAACCATTGAATTTTGTAGAACAGACAATAATATAATGTAGCGATATAAAGCAAATCACAACATCTTCCATAACAAAGCTTTCAAAATCATAACTGTGGCCATAATTTGGGGAATTAATGAAGCTGCTTTCCACTTAAGTTATATTTCACATTTAACTTTTAATCAAGTCAGCCATCAGGCAATTTAAAGGTTATCTTAAGAATTGTTTCAAATCAAAATGTACCACTCACTGTCATATTGGTTTAGTCTAACAGGAAAGTATCAAGTTTGAACTTTGATTTCCATTTTAATTAAATGATCTTGTCCAGTACAATTTGAAACCTTAACTCCCTTTCTTAAGGATGGAAAAATCAATTAAGTCTCAATTATTGTGCAATGACATCTTCTGGAAATTTCAGTTCTGCACATACCGAATAGAAAAAGGACACAGCTTGGCACAAATGCCTCAGACAGCTCATCAAACTGTCAAAACACATATCCAGACTTGGACAAAAGCACTACAGGTCATCAACGTTCACAGTGTATACAATCAACAGTCACTATGTTTATATGAAAGAAGAGAATTTTTTTAAAAATCACAGCTAAGGCACATCACATTACTGATAGTTCCCTTTGTTTCACTTTAATTCTATCCATACAAGAACTGTCACAAAGAATGAAATGAACAAAAAATTAAAAGCACATATGATGTACAGAAGAGGTGTGGGCAGTTCAAATTACTATAGACAAGATTTGTGTCATATTCAATAATACTCCACTCCACACACAGACATACTAAAAGCCAACAGTGCACGAATAATTCCAAAGAACCAATTATAATTCAATACCCTATTCTTTCCACCAGGAATATTTCCAGATCAATTTCTAGCAATAACATAATTTCACCTCAGTATCCTCCTAGCTTCAGACTTGCCTGCCTTTTTATATTGATATATGAGTGGGCGGCACGGTGGCACAGTAGTTAGCACTGCTGCCTCACAGCGCCAGAGACCTGGGTTCAATTCCCGCCTCAGGCGACTGACCATGTGGAGTTTGCACATTCTCCCCATGTCTGCGTGGGTTTCCTCCGGGTGCTCCGATTTCCTCCCACAGTCCAAAGCTGTGCAGGCCAGGTAAATTGGCCATGTTAAATTGCCCGTAGTGATAGGTAAAGGGGTAAATGTAGGGGAATGGGTGGGTTACGCTTCGGCGGGTCGATGTGGACTTGTTGGGCCGAAGGGCCTGTTTCCACACTGTAAGTAATCTAATCTAATCTAATCTAATCTGCTCTCCCAAGGATTCTCCTATACATATGTGAATTATGCAAGCACATGCAAATTCTGATATATAACTTGTAACAAAGCAAGACAGAGTTACAGAGTCATACAGCATCGAAATAGCCCCTTCAGTCCAACTGACCAGACATCCCAATCTGGCCAAGTCCCATTTGCGAGCATTTGGATCATATCCCTTGAAACCCTTCCTATTTCTATATCATACCCATTCAGATGCTTTTTAAATGTTATAACTGTATCAGCCTCCACCATTTCCTCTGGAAGCTCATTCTATACACTCATCATCCTCTACGTGAGAAAGTTACCCCTCGGGTCCTTTATAAATCTTTCTCCTCTCACCTCAAGCCTATGTCTTGTAGTTTTGGACTCCCTCACCTTGGGAAAAAGACCTCAGCTGTTCACTCTATCCAAGCCCTCATGATTTTATAAACCTCTAGAAGATCACCTCTTAGCTTCCAACACTGCAGGTAAAAAAAGCACCAGCCTATTCAGCTTCTCCCTGTAGCTCAAGCCCTCAAATCCTGGCAACATCCTTGTTTATACCTGTTCAAGTTTAGCAACATCTTTCCAATAGCAGGGAGACGAGAATTGAATGCTATATTCTAGAAGTGACCTCGCCAATGTCCTCTACAGCCACAACATGACCTCCCAACTCAGTGATGTGATCAATGAAGGCAAGCATGCCAAATGCCTTCTTCTCCGCCCTGTTTACCTGCAAGTGCCTGCATTCCTAGGTCTCTGTTCAGCAACACTCAGGAACCTTATGACACAGGATTTTATCATTCCTAAGTTCTAATGGGGAAGTGACAACTGTATGATTGTCTGAAAAATGTCTGTTTATTTGGAATGAATCATTGAGTTACAAATGTTAATGATTTTCCTGTCAATTTGTTCGAGTATTATGGCGCAGAATCAATTAACTTGAAATTATTTAGCACCAATGAACAAATTGTACATGTTGTACAAAAGTCTTGTAAAGGCCCTCCACTTCCCTAATTATTATTTTAAAATTGATATCAAAAACAGAGGATTAAAGCATTGATTAGAACTTAACTTCCCTCTGTCCATCCATCTCCATTCCTGGACTGGATCACCTATGTCAAGACAAGGTTGACAGGAACTGCACATGTAACCATACACAACAAGCAATTGCAATTTAGCATGATGGAGGAATGGGTGCTAGCTATTTCCGAAACTGTTCAGAGAATGTTATAACACACACTAAATGGTACTTGAACCCAGGTCTCCTGTCCTAGAGTTAAGGACACCACAAGAGCCCTTAGAGAGTGGGTGCTATTGTTATGGACTAGGCCAGACCACTCAAAACATTCTTGAGCAGGCAACCCAAAACATAACTTTGCAATTTGTTTTGTAAGTGTACAGTGAAAATTACCTAGAGTAGGTTATCTAGGTAAACTACCAGGCTTTAAAACAGTCAAAAATGTATTCACAAAATTATACAGTGAAATACAAAGAACCACATAAAGGTGTGGGGAATGCCCCAATTACTTTTGTTTTTGCATCCCAAGGGGCCATTTGACCATGTCCAATAACATGGCCCAGGAAGATGACTTAGGTTTTGGCAAATTCACTTTTAGCTAGGCCTGATGAAGGGCTCCTGCCTGTAACATCGATTTTCCTGCTCCTCGAGTGTAGCCTGACCTGCTGTGCAATTCCAGCACCACTCTAATCTTCACTACCACCAAGCCTGCCTTCCGAAGTCAATTGAACAAGTCCGATAAATGCTGTAAATGTTCCTTCCGTGAGTGACTGAAAATCACCAGGTCATGAATGTAAACAACACAATTGGATAACCCAGCAATGACCTTCTTAGTCAGTCTCTGAAATGTGGCTGGAGCGTTTTTTCATACCAATGGCATGACTTTGAACTGATATAGGCAAAAGTGAGAACTGCAGATGCTGGAGATTACAGTCAAGATTAGAGTGGTGCTGGAAACTCACAGCAGGTCAGGCAGCATCCGAGGAACAGGAAAATCGATGTTTCAGGCAGAAGCCCTTCATCAGGAAGGGCTGAATTGATATAGTCCATTTGGCGTTACGAAAGCCGAAATTGCTTTAGCTCTCTTACTGACACAGGTACTTGCCAGTAGCCTCTGAGCAAGTCCAACTTAGAAATGTAAGTTGCTCATCCCACTTTTTCAACACAGTCCTCCAACCGTGGAATTGGATATACATCAGTCTTTGTAACGGTGTTGACTTTGCGATAGTCCACATATAACCGTTGGGTACCATCTGGCTTTGGCACCATGACTATAGGTGAGCTCCAGTCACTGTAACTCACTTTGATTATGCCATCTTGGAGCATGCCGTCCATCTCCTTCTGGACCTGTGACAACTTCAAAGGGTTATGCCTATAAGGATGTTGCTTAATCAGAACAGCATCTCCCATATCTACATTATGCATAATTACATTAGTACTTCCCAGATTATTTCCACATTTCTCTCCATGTGATAGTAGTAACTTTTTTATTTTTTCGATTCGATTTTCTTGTGGAAGGTAACTCAATGATTTGTCCCAATTTTTGACAACTTCCTCATTTTCCAATTTAATTTGAGGAATGTCTAATTCAGAATCTTTTGGACTTGGTTCTTCCTGCTGTGCTGTAATCATGAACACCTTCTCCTCTTGCTTTCCTTCCCTATCAAAATACCTTTCGAGTATATTCCCATGACACACAGTGAGATTTCTTACTTTCTGGAGTCCTTACCAAGTAGTTCACCTCACTCAATTTCCTCTCGATTTGAGAAGGTCCACTAAACCTCGCTTTTAAAGGCTCACCTGTACCTTATCCCAAATGGTAAAATTGCAAATTTGTAATTTCTTTTTCCGCTACCTGTTTCACTGTATGCTGCGATACTTTTAAAAGCTGTCTAGTCATCTTTCCAGCTCTACTTAATCATTCTCTAAAATTTGACATGTAGTCCAAATGAGTGGTCTATGAATTCTGACTTATTAGTTTCTCCTTAAATCAATTTTAATGTTCCTCTACCTTCATGCCCAAATGGACTGAATTTCATTGATTCATTTGGTGCATCTCTGATTGCAAAAAGTGCAAACAGAATTCCCTTATCCCAATCATCTGGATAATCCTGACCATAAGCCCTCAACATGGTCTTTAGTGTTTGGTGCCATCTCTATAGTGCTCCTTGCGATTAGGGATGGTATGCAGTAGATTTGAATTGCTTTATTCCCAAATTATCCATAACCTCCTTGAATAGTTTGGTTGTGAAGTTTGATCCTTCATCTGACTGGATCTGTATCGGTAGTCCGTATCTAGTAAAAAATTTAAGTAATTCTTCTACAACCCTTAGAGCACTGGAAATCTAGTCGACTCATCCATTATTGTTAATAAATACTTATTCCCACTTTTTGTTTGAGGAAGGGGACCTACACAATCAATCAAGACTCTTGAGAAAGGTTTCTCAAATGCAGGAATACGTATTAAAGGTGCAAGTGTTATTATTGCCTGTAGCTTTCCAATTAGCTGACATGTATGAGTGGGGGAGAGGATGAAGGTAATAGGTCAGGGAGGAGAGGGTGGAGTGGATAGGTAGAAAAGGAGTTAGACAGGTCGGACAAGTCCGGACAAGTCAAGGGGACAGTGCTGAGCTGGAAGTTTGAAACTAGGATGAGGTGGGGGAAGGGGAAATGAGGAAGCTGTTGAAGTCCACATTGATGCCCTGGGGTTGAAGTGTTCCGAGGCGGAAGATGAGGCGTTCTTCCTCCAGGCGTCTGGTGGTGAGGGAACGGCGATGAAGGAGGCCCAGGACCCCCATGTCCTCGGCAGAGTGGGAGGGGGAGTTGAAATGTTGAGCCACGGGGCGGTGTGGTTGATTGGTGCGGGTGTAC
>NC_057735.1:21253312-21270740 GCF_004010195.1 Chiloscyllium plagiosum
ACGCTTCAGGTTCTCTGCCTTTATTCCTGATGAAGGGCTTTTGCCCGAAACGTCGATTTCGCTGCTCGTTGGATGCTGCCTGAATTGCTGTGCTCTTCCAGCACCACTGATCCAGAATCTGGTTTCCAGCATCTGCAGTTATTGTTTTTACCTCCAAAATTCAAATACATCCTTGTGTAGTCCAGGCCAGTAAAAATGTTTTTGCATTTTAGCCTGTTTTCCTCAGTGCTAAATGACCTCCAAGTGGTTGCTCATGCCCCACTCACAGCACCTCCTTTCTATACCCTGCTGGCATAACAATGTGATGAATTGCTGCCTATTTCACATCTACTTGAATGTGATGGTCTGCATTTCCTCATGAAGACACCATTTGTTCAGTAATAACACATAGAGGTGCATTCACTCTCCTTCTCTGTAAAGCCTTTTGATACAACTGTTTTAAGTTCTCATCTTTCTGCTGTAATTTGATAAGCTCAGCAGAGCTAAAGGTACTTAGATGCTTACCTACTTGTTCCTGCTCAGTCCCATGTATCTGCTCAAAATTAATCTCGGATAAAGCTATGTCAACTTCCTTATCTGTGCCTTTTGATCTCTTCTGTTTCAATTTGTGCCTCTGTGACACAGTCAGGGAAAATTCCTGGATAAACATCCTTCATTTCTTCAGTTGCCTGTGTCTCCACTGGCTTTTCAACTAGAGTAGACAGCACATCTACTGGTGAATCAGCTATATCATTTACAAATTGTATTCCTGGAGCTGAGAGTTTGTTCATCACTCCTACCATAAATTCCCCACTCTTCTCTGGACTCTCTCACCTCATTCAACATAACTGAGTACTTTTTGTCTCACCATGAATTCATGATAACACTACCTTTTCTGGCAATAGTCCCTCAGGAATACATATCTCCTCATCCTTTACAAGATAATCAGAGGATTAGATAGGGTGGACACTGAGAGTCTTTTTCCTTGGATGATTATGTCAGCTTGTACTCAAAACATTCTTGAGCAGGCAACCCAGGCCATAACTTTGCAATTTGTTTTGATAAGTGTACAGTGAAAATTACCCAGCGAAAGTTAGCTAGGTTGACTGCCATGTTTTAAGACAAAACATTATTCACATAATTACACAATGAAGCACAAAGAACAGAATAAAGAACCCCTACAGAACTCAGTCTATCCAACTAGACTTAAGTGCTGTTCTGAATATACATTGCAGCCCCAATAAGCAATCCCCCTTAAAATACAGTTAAAAAAAGGAACAGATGCTTACAGGTTTAAGTTAAAAGGACAAAAGAGAGATAGTCTGTTCACACAGTCCACTGCTGAACTTCTAACTAGTTCTGGACTGAACTGCTCAGCAAGAGAACTGACCACTCCACTTTCATTATACAGGTCACTTTTAAAACATGACCACTTTGACCTGAAGTCTCATTTGTTTACACATAAATAAAAAGGCCTCTCCATACCCTTTAATCTCTATACTAAATTAGTTACCTGGAGCCAGGAGCTGGTTTATGAGCCCTCTGACAAAAGAACAAGGACATAGCATCCTTGAGAAAAGGAACAGCTTTTAGAAAAAAAGGGACCAGCTTTGTGACACTATTGATTGGATAGCAGTCAGGGCCAGCGAGAGACAAATCTTCCCCTGATCATCTCAGCAAGGCTAGTTGTTCTCTTAAATTGTTTGTAATTGCATATCTAAGCAATGACTAAGAAACAATTGTGGGAGCTCTCAGTTCTGTACAGCTCAATGCCCTTGAACACACCTTGAGCAAAATCTTCTGCTCCTGAAGAAAGTCCAGTAGAAGGCAGGAAACCATTTAACCATTTGAGTGGAGGTGCACCCTGTCCTTAATATCCACTGGAATTAGGATCTGGGTCAGGAAGGGCCATGGTCAACTTCCTACCCCACTGTCAAATAAGACCCTTGCGCAGTCAATTAACAACACCTAAGGGCCTTGGTCTTCCACTGCTAGAATTAACCAAGATGCAAACAGCTTACCTGGTGCCAAAATGAGTGCTAATGCTAGCTGGGGTGGGATGGGGGCCTTGAAAAAAGGCATTAGCCTACTAAGTAGAACCCCTTGTTTCCCTCTGTTTTAGAGTCCTAGTACCTCTTCCTTCTTCCACAAATAACTGACTATAGTCTTAGATCCTTGAATAACGGTGATGCATTCCTAGCAGCAACCTTGACCATCTAATATGGGTCTGCAAAATGCAGGTGATGCTGGCCTTTGATGGCCTGTTGGGCAGTTCACTATCAGTCATCATTAACCGGTGTGCACAGTCCTTGTGGTGATGAACGAAGTCCTATCTTCACATTGAGGATACCATCCATCATGTAGTTGGCAGTAAAACTGTGCTAAATGGAGCAGATTTTGGACAGTTCTAGCAACACCACACTTAGCATGGATGAAGCAACCTGAGCCATTGGCAGTTAAAGAACTGAACTCAAAACTAATCTGCAACCTCACAGCCATGTATAATTCCCACTCGGACATTGCCATCAAGTGAGGGAATCAACACTGGTTCAATGAAGAGTGAAGGAGAATATGCCAGGAGCAGCCCTAGACAGACCTAAAAATGAGGAGTCAAACTGATTGAGCCACAACATAGAAATACCTGTATGCCAAACAGTTCACTTGGCAAATGATAAGCAGAACTAAGCAATTCAACAGCCAATGGATCAGATTTCCACTCTCCAATCCTGTCATATTCTGTCATGAATACAAATAGACAACTCAAAACTCTCTGCAAGAATAGGCTCCACAAATTTCCCATCCTCAATGATGGGGGAACCCAGCACATCAGTTCTAAGGATAAAGCTGAAATATTTGTAACAACCTTTAATAAGAAGTGAAAGGTGGCATAATCCATGTCAGTCTCCTTCTCAGGTGCCCAACATCACATCTGCCAGTCTTCAACCAATCAATTCCTTCCATGTGCCAGCAGGAAATAGTTATTGGCTCTAGATACTTCAAACATTATGGATCCTGCCAATATTCTGGCAATAGTACTGAAGAACTTATTGTCCTGACCGAGCCACACACCAAGCCAAGCTGTTTCAATGCAATTACAACAAAAGCATTTATTCAATTTTGTAGAAAATTGTCTGGGCATTTCTTGCACATAAAAAGCAGGATAAATACCAAACCAACCAACTATCCACTCTGTCAGTGATATTTTCATTCATTGGAAGGGAGTTTTGCTTTTGGGGCCATTTATTGCACATCCCTAATTATCTTGAGAAGTTGTTGATGAGCTGCCTTCTGACTATAGTCCATTTGATGTGAGTAGGCAAACAGTGCTGATAGGAAAGCAGCTCAAGGGATTTGACTGAGTGGCACTGAAGGAGCAGAACACAGTTCCAAGTCAGGATTTTGGTGGTTTAGAGAGGAATTTGCCATTAGTCATGACCTCGATCATCAGTAACATGATGGAAGAGGTCATCAACAGTGCTATTAAGCTGCATTTCCTTCACAATAACCTGCTCATGGATTCTCAGTTTGGGTTTCACCAGGGCCACTCAGTTCCTAACATTATTGCAGCTTTGGTTGAAACATAGAGAGAAAAGCTGAAGTTCAGAGGTGAGGTGAGCATGACTGCCCTTGACATTAAGGTCACATTTGACCGAATATGGTATCAAGGAGTGTTAGCCAAGCTGGAAGCAATAGAAACCAAGAAGAAAATGCTCCATTCATAGGAGTCATACCTAGCAAAAAGGAAGATGGTTGTGTCTGTTGGGTGTTTACTAAAGTAAATTATGTCTCTCGCTTTGCCTGCATCAATTTTCTTGGTTACTTCGTTTGTAGGTTTACTGCAAAGTAGCAGCTGTGAGATGGCTAACTCCACCTCTTGTTCAAACTTTTGAGATGCATTCCATTGCCAGGGTAACCTAAGGTCAACAGGGAACCATTGTTCAAGTCCAAAAGGGCTACCTATGGAATAAGATGGTGCTAAATGCAGTGAGTGATAAATTAGGGGTGCTAGGCCTATACCTTCCAAGAGATCAAATTAAATCGACTTTTCAATCAATGGTTCAACATTTTTCAAAGCAGTGTTTTCCTTTTAAGCGGCTCCTTAAAGAGTAAGTTCAAATTCTCAACTCCCAAAATAATGGACATTATATTTTATGAAAAGTAGTCAATGTTTGACCCCCTAGGGATTAATTAAATCCCAATTTCCTTAGGAACATGCTGTGATGAAGCACTATACTTAATGCATACATGATTCCTGAGTAAACCAGATGGCAAGTGCGAAACAAAAGCATGTTATCACATCCTTGATTAGGTGCTGGAATCCAATTCATTAGTGTAATTGCTTAAGGGAGCAGCAGGCATGCAGAGTAACTCACTGCACATCATAAAATATTTATTCACATGTTTGTCAGTGCAGGAGAATTCAGAAGAATAACAAAATAAAATGAAAGAAATAGTTTACAGGAAAAATATTTACCAATATGATGCCTTTTTAATTGTCTACCTGGGCTTTATCATCAAATTGACATTGAATAGTCACCTAATGAACAGGTCTGAATTCGTTGACATTTTTGGATGATTCTGTAGATTAGAAGAGAATTGAATGATGTTATGATACAGCACAAAAGGATGTTGTTTTTCTTTACATACCAATGTTGATTCTGGTAGCTATCCAATATATCAGACCTCGGCCTCCTTCTTTCTTTATGGTCTGATCACCTCAAACCTCTGATCCAATGTCTCTGCTCTTTTCTTACTGTCCAGCAATTTCTCTCCCTTGAATTAAGAATCTGATTCTCCTTTGAAGATTTTCACTAGCTGTTCACTAGTCTTATTTAGGCTGTTGTGTCCTTGCATTTATGTGAGACATCACTAATACACAATACCATCATTTCTGAAGAAATGTGGTTCATCATTTCTGAAACATTTACAGTTTCATTTGAAAAATAATCTACACAAATTAAGCTGAAATCTGATATACCTACAGATACCTTGACCTTTAAGTGTCTCGTACATGAAATAATCTGATGAACAGCTAATTGGTGAATTGTTGCACAATTATCTTGACAGACTCTGGTTAACAAGAAGATTGGTTACATGTATTAACTGAGTGTTGAAAGATGAGAACTTTGCAAAACAGATGATTTTGCAGGAAGAAGAAAACAGATTGTATGCTTAACCGAGAGAATATTCATTTTCCCAGAGTCAAATAATAAATGTGTGACTGAACTGTCAGTCCTCCCTAATTACACAAGATATCCACCACAGAAAACAATTCGCCAAATCTGAATTTAAACTTACTACCAATTTTTATATCAGAAACTTCAAGTATAATGGATTTAAAACTTCTATTTCTAATGGCAATACCTTACATTTCATTCTCTGTTGCTTGCTTGTGGATGTGGTGCCAGTCAAGTGGGGCTGCTTTTCTGGATAACGCTGCTAGCTGGAGCACTGCTGAAATTGAAATGTTACTTCTTGGCTACCAGAGTAAGGATCAGACTATTAGAATGCAATGACAACCCAGTATAAATTCCCCAAGAGCTCTTTTTTTCATATTCACTGGTTGAGCAGCATTTATTGCCCATCCCTAATTGCCCTCGAGAATGCGGTGGCAAGCTGCCCTTTTGAACTACTGCTGTCAACATGCTGTAAGTAGACCCACAATACCAGGATTCGTACCTAGTGACAGTAAAGGATCCTTGGAAAATTTCTGCTGTGCATCTTGTAAATAATACACACTAAGCATCAATAGTGGAGTGACTGAATGCTTGTGGATGTGGTGCCAGTCAAGTGAGGCTACTTTGTCTTGAATAGTGTCAAGCTTCTTGAGTGTTGTCGGAGCTGCACCCATCCAGGCAGGTTCAATCGGATCAATCATATATTTATGAATCGACTCTGGGAGAATAGACTCTAGGTTAAGCATGCAATCTGCTTCCATCTTTCTGCAAAATGTCCTCTCTTGTAATCAGACAATTCAGTTAATGCACATTACTAATTTTATATCTTCACACTCCTGACTCGTGCCCTAAGGTTGTAAACATCTTTGGAGAGTCAGGAGGTGATTTACTTGCCTAGGCTCTGACCTGCTCTTGTAGCCATTATTTACATACTTTTTTCAAATCAGTCCTCAATAAAGAAGGAATACTAGTTAACAAACTGGCTAAATATTTCAGCCAGTTCAGGAATCAGGTTTACCCCAAATAAGAAGCAGAAACCAACAGCAGCAGTAACACACTGACTCTAGCACGAGCCAGTAGTCATTATTTATATGGAGATTTCACTTCAATTTCCAGTCAATAGTAACCCCCAGGGTGCTGAAAAGTGAGGGCTTCAGTGATGGTTACACCATTGAATATCAAGGGGTGATATTTGGACTGTCTCTTATTGAAGATGGTAATTGTCTGGTATTTCTGTAGAATGAATGTTACTTGCCACTTTTCAGCCCAAGCCTGGATACTGTCTAGATTTTGTTAGATTTGATAATGGACTGATTCAATATCTAGGCAGTTGTAAATGATGCTGAAAATTGTGTAATCATTGGCAAACATTGGCAAGCATTTGAAGACGGTTGGGTCTAGGACACTACTCTAAGAAACTCCTGCAGCGATATCCTGGAGCTGAGATGACTGACTTCCACTGAACACAATTATCCCCCGGTATGCCAACTATGACTGTAACCAGTGGAGAGTTTTCCTCCGAATCTTATTGACTCCAGTTTTGCTGAGGCTCTTCGATGTCAGACTCAGTTAAGTGAGGCCTTGATGTCAAGGGCTGTCAATCTCACTTCATTTCTGGAATTCAACTCTTTTGTCCATGTTTGAACCAAGGCTGTATTGAGGTCAAGAGCTCATTGGCCCTGGTGGAACCCAAATTGAATGTCAGTGAGAAGGATATTGCTGAACAGGTGCTATTTGAAAGCACTGTTGATGACATTTTCTGTTAATTTACTGATGTTCTGAGAGTGGATTGATGGGGTGGCAATTGCCTTACTTTTGTGTACATGACATTGTGGGCAGTTTTCCAGGCAAAGGCCCAAAGGGTTTTTGCTCGAAATATCAACTGTTCTGCTCCTCGGTTGCTGCCTGACCTGCTGTGCTTTTCCAGCGCCACACTCTCGACTCTAATCTCCAGCAGCTGCAGTCCTCACATTCGCCTAGTTTTCCACAATACCTGTGTTGTAGCTGTATCGGGATTGCTTGGTGAGGGATGTGACAAGTTCTGGAAAACACATTTTCAGTATTATAATAATGATCCTGTGTTATTTAAATGTAATAAAAATAAGGTATGTGAGTGAATTCTGTTTACTTGAAGACCTGGTAGGTTTATTTACGAATCAACTAATACATACAGTGCACTCTAGACAAAGACTGTGCATAGAATACTACAGTGTACAGAGCCTATGACCTGCGGTTATGTGATAACATTTAGGCGATTTAGCTCATATGCATGTTGAGCTCTGAAACAGATCGTTCCAAAGATGATAATACAACACTCTGCAAAACAATAGATGTTATTTTTGTGCTTAGTTACAGTTGCCTATGGCTGAATCATATTATTCCATCGAACATACAAAAAGAAAGTTTTATATAACTGTTTTTAATTATGTTTATAGAAATCTGAGTATCTTTTATGCAATTAGATAATTAGAAGTTGATTATGCACTAATGTTAAATTTATTTTCACAATTAAAACAATCTCTTCAGGCCAAATTCTTGTTATATATTTTATATTCCCTCCAGCACCTGAGAGCCGTTTAAAGAAAACTCCAATGTTTAATGAAATTGCATTTTCCCATACTAACCCAGCATACCACTTAATATCAAAGAGATTACAATGGCAGACAAATCGTTGTGGGCGGCACGGTGGCACAGTGGTTAGCACTGCTGCCTCACAGCGTCAGAGATCCGGGTTCAATTCCCGCCTCAGGCGACTGACTGTGTGGAGTTTGCACATTCTCCCTGTGTCTGCGTGGGTTTCCTCCGGGTGCTCCAGTTTCCTCCCACAGTCCAAAAATGTGCAGGTCAGGTGAATTGGCCATGCTAAATTGCCCGTAGTGTTAAGTGTAGGGGAATGGGTCTGGGTGGGTTGTGCTTCGGCGGGTCGGTGTGGACTTGTTGGGCCGAAGGGCCTGTTTCCACACTGTAAGTAATCTAAAAAAAATTAATTACGATGCATTATGTACCACAGAGCTCCCACTTGAAAAAGCTAGCAAAAGCTGTCCCATCATTATCTGCTCCAATAATTTGGAAGGGTTATCACTCATCAGTGATTTAAATAGTTCATATCATTGATGTTCAAGCTTCATTCTGTTCATTTATTCAGTTTTCTTTAGAAATAGGCACATCCATCAATCCAAACTTTTGTACATACACACACACCTGTCCACCTACCCATTTAGTTAGCTAAGTTTTAGACTCAGCTATGGCAAATATTATTTTATTATTATTAGTGTGCTTCTGTTCAAAGACCATGCATCAATAGTTCTTGGCCCTGAATATAACCTGGGGCTATCAATGAAATTAAAATGTATTACTAGCTGTATGTACCATTCCCAATACTTGCAAACCAACTGACGAAAGTTGCCATCTTGCATGACAAGAATGACAGCCACTCAACAACAAAGCGATCACATGTGGCAGCGGAATAATTGCTTTTGAGTTCATAAATTCAACAAGTTTTGAACAAGCTGCCTGAGAAGACATAAAAGTTGTGGATGCTTCTAAAAGCCTTAAAGACACATTTAGCCGTGATCCGAACAAGAAGGTGACAGCACTTTTAATCTCCACCTCTTTAAAAAAAGGGACCAGAGGTTTGGCTGTATCAACCTTAAATATATTCAACAACTAAGGATCCATTACCATTTGGGATATAGAATGCCAAAAATTCACAATTCTTCAAGTGAAGAATTATTTGTCTTAGTCCTAATTGTTCAGTTCCTTATGTTGAGATTAAGCCCCAACATTCTAAATGCTCCAGGCATGGAAACAAACTTTCATCATCTTGCTTGTCAAGCCTCTTCAGAATGTTGAGTGTTTCAGTGAGATTTCCTCTTGTTCTTTGAAACAACAGAACACCTCATCTTCTGCCTCGGGACCCTTCAACTCATGGCATCAGTGTGGACTTCACCAGTTTCTTCACTTCCCCTCCCCCCACCTTCTTTC
The DNA here is from genome assembly GCF_004010195.1 of Chiloscyllium plagiosum. Taxonomy (NCBI): domain Eukaryota; kingdom Metazoa; phylum Chordata; class Chondrichthyes; order Orectolobiformes; family Hemiscylliidae; genus Chiloscyllium; species Chiloscyllium plagiosum. Next base: position 21,262,453 of record NC_057735.1, read on the forward strand.
TCCCCAGCCCCACCCCCCTACTCCCCCTCGCATTTATCTCTCCAAACACAAGACTCCCAGCTTCATTCCTGATGAAGGGCTTTTGCCCGAAACGCTGCTTTTCCTGTTCCTCGGATGCTGCCTGACCTGCTGTGCTTTTGCAGCACCACGCTCATCTTAACTCCACTCACTTCACCTGCCTACATTACAATAATATTGCATCAGTGAATAGTATTAAAATAATAAATGATTAGGTTATGTAATAGAAATTAAGCAACCTCCTACCTTGTAGGCAAAAATAAAAAACATTCAGCACCTACAGAAGATATTTGGTTAAAACATCACTTCTTTCCTCTTCATTGGGAATTCCCATTTGTACTGAATACCTAAATAGGACTCTATTCAGGAAGTACACCACTCTTGCCACACTGTGCTGTGGCAAACTGTCAAAGTGTTGAGAGATACTCAAGATTTTTTTAAAAGTATTACTCGCACAATCACTTCCATGGGATTGACAGTTAATTGTCACTGCTAGGCAGTTTCTATTAATTAAATCATTTAACTAGTTTGCAGTTTCTTGCAGTCTGAATGTTTCAAGTCATATTATTTATGTTAATTTATTGTGGTTTAAAAAGGTGTTACCAGAGAGAACTCACTTGCATGAAATTCCTGACTTAGCAATTGGTTCATGAAAAGCTTTGTGCTTTCTGATCTACAAAGGTGAGGAGAAATTCAGGACACTCACAAAGAAACATATGCCTTGATTTTAACTTCCTCCACTTCACAGAATCTGAGAGGAACAGTTAATTTGGAGAAATTGCAAATTTAAGTTGCTACATTTTAGAAACTTAGAATAGCTAGACTTGATGGTCAGCCACAAATAATGTGTATCATCATTCTTAACAACTCTTCAAAATTCTAAAAATGTTCTCTTCAAATGAAAGCCTATTTGCCAAAAAATATGAAACTAATATAATCTACTGATGTGTCTGAGATTTGCCGATGCTATAGTTTTATTACAGATGTTTGTTCTACAGCATTACTGAAGTGTGTCATGTTTTTAAAAAATGGAAATGGTAAGAATGATCGAGAATGTCTCTTTCTTTTGCTAAGTCACTTCTTCAAATCTTTCTTGTGCACCTTAAACCTGTATACAATGTCAGAAAAGAATATTAATGATGAAGTTCCATCGACACTATTAAATGCAAAAGCTGCAAGGTATGCAACCATTCACTTAAACTATTGTTTTTCATTTTTCAATGTTTAAAGCTCAGGGCAAAATAATTTATTTGAGTAAATAATGCAAAAAATGTTGATCCTATTTCTGGTGCTGTGGTAAATGTCGGCATGGCAATTGTGACAGAAATAACTTGAATGACGAGCAGAAATGGAAATCAAAATAGTTCATTTAAGGGTATTTGGATAATGGAAGCTAATAAAATAAGTACTGGAATTAATGTTGTTGTTCAGTTTCAAAACTCTGGATCATTACTCACCTGAAGATGCTTCTTTTATTCATTGAGTGAATGAATGGGGAGAGTGAAAGGAAAGGAAGACAAGCAATCCGAACTTCGGCTGAGAAATCCTTGTCCAAGTCAAAAGGAGACCTAGCTTTTCTTGAAAAACCAAGCAGGTCTGGCATCATCTGTGGAGAGATCAATAGAACTAAAGTTTCAGATATATGGTGTTTCTTCAGAAGTGAAAACAAACCTAGAGATGTACAGGCTTCAAGCAAGTGTAAGGAAGGGCACATCGGAAAAATCTAAAAGGAAGATCTGTGACAAGGTTGAAGGTGGACTATTAAGTGATGAGATGATGATGCAAGGAAAAAGGGAGTGGTTGTAGTAAAATTAAGGAAACAATGTGTGGATAAGTTGAGAAATAAGAGAGGAAAGTACAACAGAAGACAAGGAAACAAAATTAGGAAAAGGTTATTTTCTAAAATTGTTGAACACAAAGATAATTCTGGAATACTGCAAAATACCAGGTTGAAAGATGCAGTGCTGTTCCTCTAGCTTTCATTGAGCTTCATAAGAATACTGTAGCAGTCCAAGGACAGACAGAGCAGCATAAGAGCATGGTAGAGAATTAAAATGACAGGGAATCAAAAACATGGGGTCATGCTTGTTGACTGAAAGGAGTTATTCTCCAACATTATATTTAATCAGTGTTTCCCACACATCCCCTCTACATAGTGTTGAACTGTTAACTAGGTCAGAAGTCAGATGACATCAGGTTATAGTCCAACAGGTTTATTTGAAATCACAAGCTTTCTGAGCAGCCACAAGAGGTGCAAAACCTGTGCCAATACCTCCCCCCTCATCTCCGTCAAGGCCCTAAAGGATAATTTCAAATCCAAAAGAGATTTTCCTGCACATCCTCCCACCTCACCTACTATATCCGTTGCTCTCGATGTGGTCTCCTGTACATCAGCAAGACCCAAACGCCAACTCGCAGAGCATTTCTGGGAACATCTCTGGTTGGCATGCACCAACCAATCCCACCGCCCAGTGGCCAACCACTTCAGCACCCTCTCCCACTCCTTCAGTGACATGCAAATCCTGAGCCTCCGCCACTGCCAAATCAAAGCCACCCGCCAACTGGAGGAAGAACACCTCATCTTCTGCCTTGGGATCCTACAAGCACATAGAATCAACATTGACATCACCAGTTTCCAAATCTCCCCTCTCCCCCACTTCATCCCTGATCCAACCCTCCAACTCAGTACCACTGTCTTGACCTGATCTACCTGTCCATCTTCCTTCCCAACTATCTGCTCCACCCTCCCCACCAAACTATCATGATTCCCACCTACCTTGCCCCTAGCCCCATTCCCCACTCCCCTTTTTATCTCTCAGAACCCTTCCCACTCCAGATAAAGGGCTCATACTGAAAACATTGACTCTCCTACTCCTTGGATATTGCCTGACCTACAGAGTTATAGAGTCATACAGCACAGAAACTGCTTCTTCAGTCCAACTCATCATAAATGGAAAGATTAAATATGCTTGTGGTGGCATCATACTCAAGGTGATAGAACTGATGTAGAACAATATCATAGAATCCCTACAGTGTGGAAACAGACCATTTGGCCCAACTAGTCCACACCGACCCTCCGAAGAGTAACCCACCCAGCCCTATTTACCCCTTACTAATGCACCTAACCTACACATCCCGGAACACTGGGAAATTTAGCATGGCCAATTCACCTAACCTGCCCATCTCTTGGACTGTGGGAGGAAACCCATGCAGAAACAGGGAGAATGTGCAAACTCCACACAGCCAGTCACCTGAGGCTGGAATCGAACCCAGAACCCTGGTGCCGTGAGGCAACAATGCTAACCACTAAGCCACCATGCTGCCCTGTTGTTGAATATGTTGAATATTGAGCTTGTTGGGTAGAAAGTGAGGACAAAGGGAACCTAATTCTGGTTCTGGGTGGAAGGGGATGGGGTTAGAGCAGAGGTAAACTAAATGAAAGCAACAGAGTTGACAACCTTGTCAAGTACAGTGTGTGAGAGGAGGCAGAAAGAGAAGATATCTTCATTTGAAGAAACCATTATATCGTAACTATTAGAATTGAAGGTTTGGAGCTTCAGAACAGGCATGATTGGGGCAGAGAAACTGGAAGAATGGATTCCAATCTATACAGAGACTGGAATATGAGGGCATATAACCACAGTAGCTATGAAAGACAGTGGCTACAGTGAATATTGACTGACAGCCTTAGCAAAATGTCAAGGATGGGAGAGTTAGGGATGGACAATGTGAAGGTGAGTGAAGAGAGAAAATAAAAAGCAAAACTAATGGTATTTCCTAATTCAGAATGAGAGCAAAAAAAGGCATCATCAATATACTGAAGAAAGAGATGAGAGAGTGGAGCTGCATCAGACTGGAGCAAAAAAAAGGAGATATTTCTATGACCCAGCAGGTCTCGTAGCATCTGTAGGAAAAGAATCAGAGTTAGTGTTTCGAGTCCAATATGACATCTTCAGAAGAAATGTCAACCTTGTCTTCCCTCTCTATAGATGCTGCCCGGCTTCCTGAGCTTCTCCAGCACTTTCAGTTTTTTTTAATTTCAGCTCCTGGCATCCACAATATTTTGGTTTTATTATAGTTGGATTCAATATGGGACCCCTTAGCAACAATGTTTTTCAGGGAGGTGAATCCCCACCCCCAAGAACCCTGAGGGTAACACTACCCCTGCTCATGACTCCACCCCCATTCCCCCCACCACCACGCCCACTCCAGTTACAGGCTCCACCCCCACTCCCAGCTCCACACCCACACCAGATCCCAGCTCCCAGCCCTGCCGAGTTGTCATCATCCCTCCAGACCTCCCCCTCACTGAGGACGAACGATCAGTCCTCAGCAAAGGACTCACCTTCATCCCCCTTCGCCCACGCATCAATGAATTTAACACACGCTGTAACGTCGAACACTTCTTCCGTTGCCTTACAGTTGTATTACAGTGGTGGAAAGGACGATGGATGAGGACTTGCCATCTGAGGTAGTTTGGGCTGAGGTTAGGAATAGGAAAGGTGAGGTCACCCTGTTAGGAGTCATTTACAGGCCTCCTAATAGTCCTAGAATCATTGAAGAAAGGATAGGGAAGGTGATTCAGGAGATGAGTGACAGTAATAGGGTGGTTGTTATGGGGGACTTTAACTTTCCTGATATTGATTGGGAAAGCTATAGCTCAAGTTCGTTAGATGGGTCAGTGTTTGTTCAATGTGTGCAGGAGAGTTTCCTGACACAATATGTAGACAGGCCAACAAGAGGTGAGGCCATACTGAGGGGAGCTTGAGCAGTTTAGGCCTACACTCTCTATGATTTAGAAGGATGAGTGGAGATCTAATTGAGGTATATAAGATCCTAACAGGGATCGGCCCAATCTAGAATGAGATTTCAAAGTTTTAAGTTCAAAAGTTGTAGGTTCAAAACAGTTGTTGCCTGGATTGGAGTGTATTAGCTATAAGGAGACGTTAGACAAACTTGAATTGTTACTGCTCGAGTGACAGGATCTGAGGGCTGACCTGATGGAAGCATATAAAATCATGAGATGCATGGGTAGGGTGGATAGTCACAGTGTCTTTCCCAGGGTGGAAATGTCAAATGTTAGGACCATAGGTTTAAGGGGAGAGAGGAAAAGGTTAAAGCAGATGTAACAGGCAAAGTTGCTTATACATTGGTGTAATGTGCTGCCAGGGGATGTGTTAGAAGCAGATACAATAGCAATGTTTAAGAGGTATTTAGATAGACACATGAACAGGCAGTGATTAGAGGGACATGGATTACATGCACCAGATGGGATTAGTTTCAAATGGCAACATTGTCAACAAAGATATAGTGGGCTGAATGGCCTGTTTCTGTACTATACTGTTTTATGTTCTATTCCAAAACCATCAGTCCCAACTGATTTCAATTGACCTTATGGCCATTCCTTTGAGATCACTGAATTTTTATATATCTAGTTTCTTGTCCATCCCAATTTCCATTGTTTTACCATACTTGGTTGCATTGCCATCAATTTGCGTCATTAGCTCCACAATTCATTTTATGAATCCCTCCACCTTTAAGGAATATTTTTATATTTGCTCCTGGGACATGGGCATCGCTGGCTGGGCCAGCATGCTCCCCCTATCCTTAGTTGTCCTTGAGAAGGTGACGTTGAGCTATATTCTTGTAGATGCAGTCTATTTCGTAAGGCCACCTGCCATGCCATTAGGGACGGAATTCCAGGATCTTGAACCAGTGACACTGGACGAACAGTGATATATTTCCAAGTCAGGATGGTGAATGGCTTGGAGGGGAACATGCAGGTGGTCATGTTCCTCTGTATCTGCTCATCATTTGGGAGGGAAGTGGTCTTAGGTTTGGAAGGTATTGACTAAGGGGCCATTAGACCATAAGAAATAGGAACGGGGGAGGCTGTTTGGCCACTCATGCGTGGTCCACCATCCAATAGGTCTTGGGGAATTTCTACATTGCAACTTGTAGATGTCACTGCTGCCACTGAGTGTCACTGGTGGAGAGAGTGGGTGTTTGTGAATGTGGTGTCAATCAAGCAGGCAGCTTTGTCCCGGATAGTGTTTGAGGAGTCAGGAGGTGAGTTATTCATTGTAGAATTCCTAAGCTCCGATCTGCTTAGTATTTGTATGGCTAGTCCAGTTCAGTTTCTGATCAATGGTAAACTCAGAGTTATTAAAAGCTACCTCTTTAACCAAGTATATGATCATGCTACCTGAATTCGATTCCAGCCTCAGGCTAATGTGGAGCTTGCACATTCTCCCCATGTCTGCGTGGGTTTCCTCCTGCTGCTCCGGTTTCCTCTCACAGTCCAAAGATGCGCAGGTTCGATGGCCATGCTAAATTGCTCCACAGTGTCCAGGGATGTGCAATCCAGGTGGATTAACCATGGGAAATGCAGTGTTACAGGGACAGGGTAACAGAGTGGGTCTGGATGGGATAGTCTTTGTGAGGATTGGCATGGACTCAATGGGCCAAATAGCCTACTTCCACACTGAAGGGATTCTATGATCTGTGCTGGTAATGTTTTTCTTTTTTCTTTCATGGCCAGGTCAGGCTCATCCCTAACTGCCCTTGAGTTACGCACTGGAGTGCTGTGTGCAGTTTTGGTCTCCTTTACCACGTATGGAGTCAGCTATTACGAGGGGGCATAGCTTTAAATTAAGGGGGGGTAGATATAGGATTGAAGTTAGGGGTAGGTTCTTCACTCAGCGTGTCGTAAGTTCATGGAATGCCCTGCCAGTAGCAGTGGTGGACTCTCCCTCTTTATGGGCATTTAAGCGGGCATTGGATAGGTATATGGAGGATAGTGGGTTAGTATAGGTTAGGTGGGCTTGGATCGGCGCAACATCGAGGGCCAAAGGGCCTGTACTGCGCTGTATTCTTCTATGTTCTATGTTCTATGCCTCTGCCTCAGAGCTTACTTTCACAATCAGGACTCTCGCCCACCTTCCGAGGACGCCTTTGCCCACATCCAACACACTGCATCCACCTGGACACCCCACGCTGGCCTATTACCCGCCCTCGACCTCATCATTTCCAACTGCCACCGGGACATTAACCGCCTCAACCTGTCTGCCTCCCTCCCCCACTCCAACCTCTCACCCTCACAACACACAGCCCTCCAATCCCTCTGCTCCAATCCTGACCTCATCATGAAGCCAGCAGATAAAGGGGGCGCAGTGGTAGTCTGGCGCACTGACCTCTACACCGCTGAAGCCAGACACCAACTCGAGGACACCTCTTCCTACCGTCCCCTCAACCGTGACCCCACCCCCCCATTACCAAACCATCATCTCCCAGACCATACAGAACCTCATCACCTCAGGAGATCTCCCATCCACAGCTTCCAACCTCATAGACCGGGAACCCCGCACTGCCCGGTTCTACCTCCTTCCCAAGATCCACAAGCCTGATCACCCTGGCCATTGTCTCAGCATGCTCCTGCCCCACGAAACTCAATTCTACCAACCTCGAGACTGTCCTGTCCCCCCAGTCCAGGAACTCCCCATATACGTTCGAGACACGCCATCCACCTCCTCCAAGACTTCCGTTTCCCCGGCCCCCAATGCCTCATCGTCACCATGGATACCCAGTCCCTCTACACCTCCATCCATCATGACCAGGGTCTCCAAGCCCTCCGATTCTTCCTCTCCCGACGTCCCCAACAGTACCCTTCCACCGACACTCTCATTCGTTTGACCGAACTGGTCCTCACCGTTAACAATTTCTCCTTCGAATCCTCCCACTTCCTCCAGACCAAAGGGGTAACCATGAGCACCCGTATGGGCCCCAGCAATGCCTGTCTCTTTGTTAGCTACATAGAACAGTCCATCTTCAGAAATTACACCGGTAGCACTCCACACCTCTTCCTCCGCTACATTGATGGCTGCATTGGCACCACCTCATGCTCCCGCGAGGAGGTTGGGCAATTCATCAACTTCACCAATACATTCCACCCTGACCTTAAATTTACCTGGACCATTTCTGACACCTCCCTCCCCTTCCTGGACCTCTCCATCTCCGTTAATGATGACCAACTTGACACCGACATTTTTTACAAACCCACCGACTCCCACAGCTACCTGGATTACACCTCTTCCCACCCTACCTCCCACAAAAATGCCATCCCCTATTCCCAATTTCTCCGCCTCCACCGTATCTGCTCCCAGGAGGACCAGTTCCACCACAGAACACACCAGATGGCCTCCTTCTTTAGAGACTGCAATTTCCCTTCCCACGTGGTTAAAGATGCCCTCCAACGCATCTCGTCCACATCC
>NC_057735.1:21271378-21378505 GCF_004010195.1 Chiloscyllium plagiosum
CTCTCATTTATCTCTCCACCTTTCAGGCACTCTGCTTGTATTCCTGATGAAGGGCTTTTGCCCGAAACGTCGATTTTACTGCACCTCGGATGCTGCCTGAACTGCTGTGCTTTTCCAGCACCACACTAATCTAAACTCTGGTTTCCAGCATCTGCAGTCATTGTTTTTACCTGAAGGGACTAGTTGTTCAATTAGAGAACAGGTCATTCTGCTATAACATGACAGTTGTGTTCCTCTGCAATGTCATGCTATAGAAAATCGGATTATGGAAAACTACTCTAGACAATCGTTAGTAGAAAATGGCTATACCCATTCAATAGAGAGCTTGCGTTATCTGAACAACATCCAGAATTCCTCAATCACGTCATAGCCAACTCGCATTGACTAAATGCGCATTATATCAAAACGACCTGAATATGTTTAGCTAGGCAGAGGTGAAAGTTGGACGAATGAGACTTAATAAGTCTCTTAGAATTAGCAGATGCGTTAAAATTTTTGGGTCTCCATGGCAAAAATAAGAGAGTTAGGGTCAAGAAAGTGGAAACCATTAAAGTAATAGCAAGTGTCAGAAGAGTGGGGATTGAACAAAGGAAAAGACTAGTGCATTGGACAATGAGTTCAGTGAGCCAGGAATATACAGAAGTGATGCATTTACCAGGGCAGTCCTGTTTGTAGATCTTGGGAAAAGGTAGAAGCAGATTATTCCATGTTGGGGAACCAAGAGTTTGGAGGCAGTGAAAGACAGATCACTGAAGGAGATGAGGTTAGTGACAGTCCCAGAAATGATGGTTTGATTTTCAGTGGTGGGGTCATGGTCTAGTGGAACATAGATGTGTCAGAGAGAAAGTATTATCAAGTGAAGTTCAATTTAACTTTCCTTCTCTAATAAATTTCTTGATTGAAAATAGAACAAAATCAAAACTAATGTAATATCAAATTGAATGCTAGCTCCAAGTTTCTTATACATTTACTAACTTTTAAAAGAACTCTATCAACATGTGACACATTCAAAGGATGTAAGCTTCATGTAAAATTATAGTACTTTCAAATCTGAATATTTTCTCGAATTAGTAACTGTTTTCCCAATTAGTAACTGTTTTACCAGTTAGCTAAGTATGTACTTCAAACCTACTAATGTAATATCAGCAAAATCTATCCAGCGATTCATTTGGAAATGTATGCTGCATAACTTTATTCCCTTCCTTAAGCATTTCAGCTAAGAGTTCTACTGATCACTACAACAAAATAAATGCATCATTAATTGATAAACAGAAGTGCAGATTTACGTGAGTTAAACTTCATGTTGGCCCTATTTTCTGCTCTACTTTCTTTCAATCTCCTACTATAATATTTATCCAATAAACCTCTCCAAACGAATCTGGTTTATATGTGATTCTAGTTCCATAACAACATAGTTGTTTCTTAATCACTCCTTGAAGTCAAACCATTACAAAGCACAACAGGTTGATTTGAAATTCTTTTGCCCTGGTTCCTTTTGATAATGGCTGGTTGGTAACACTCAGAAAGAGAGATTTGTTTTCTCTTTTATCTGCAGTGCAGAGATGTTTAATAGCTGTTCTCAAACTGTGACCTCCACAGCACAATAATCCACTCACTAGCATATTGGCCACTAACACAGAGAGACCAGTCAGTTTTAAACACATACCATCAAAGGAAAACCAAAACTGGCTCATGCTAGCCATGCCTCAATCCCCAGAACCAGCTTTAAAAGTTGACATAAGAATATGCGTGTATCTGTGTTGTGTTACTATTTCGTCCAGCATTTAGTATTTAATGCACTCACTCTTTAACCAAATCAAGAACGCCTAATTAAATTGACTCTTTTTAAAAACTGAAATCTTTGGTCTGTGTGAAATCTTTGGTCTGCAAGGGAAGGGTCCTTTTGAAATTAACTGTGTTGCAACCAATCAAAGAGCGGGTAAATAAAGAAAGAGAGCCTGATCATCCCTCCTGTTATAATCCAAACAGACATTATTACTGGACAAGTCAAATTCCAGCCTGAATCTGGCTCTTGAGGGATCATGTTTTGTTTTGTTTCATTTTGGGCTAAATTAAGTGGCTCGTCACTGACACAGAAGCATGCCATGTTGTAGAAGAAAAAGAAGTGAAGATAAAATTGAATAAACCAATTTATTTACTAATAACACAAATTTAAAGAGCTTTAATACACAGTAAATGTATGATCCTAAAATAATCCTTTACAAGTTTGAAGAAAAAGAAACATCCCTTTTACAGTATCCACAAAATAGCCATCGGTAGCACTCACACCAGAAAGCCTTTCTCTATCACCTCAATATGTCTAAAACACTCTGATTTAAAAGGTGAAAGTGGGTACTACAGATGCTGGAGATTAAAGTCAAGATTAGAGTGGTGCTGGAAAAACACAGCAGGTCAGGCAGCATGCGACGAGCAGGAAAATCGACATTTCAGGCAAAAGCCCTTCATCAGGAATGGTGAAGGGCTTTTGCCTGCTCCTCGGATGCTGCCTGACCTGCTGTGCTTTTCCAGCACTACTCTAATCTTGACTCTAATCTCCAGCATCTGCAGTACCCACTTTCGCCTAGTTGATTTTAACCTTAATGTGAATCCTCTTCCAAGGATGCCTACCTTGAAAAAGTTCTCCTCCTCTCTCTACAAGGATCTCAGTGAGTCTTTCTCTCTCTGCACCCCCCAGGTCATCTCCTCTGCCCATTCCTGATGAAGGGCTTTTGCCCGAAATGTTTATTTTCCTGTTCCTCATATGCTGCCTGACCTACTGTGCTTTTCCAGCACCACTTTTATCTTGACTCACTGTGATTTAAACCCTAGTCTGGAACCTCTGACAGTTTTTTTTCTGGAGCTATTGCGCACCTGAGTTTAAACAAACTTAGTTTAAAATCTTCTTGTGGGTTTTATCTCTAAACCTCCTGCATGGAATTATCACTGACTCCTTACTCTTACGGTAATCTAGTTTAGGAACTTCTCCCCTCTTCAGGAGCGCTGCTTTATACATGCAACCCCATGCAAGGACTTCGCAGAACGTCTCAAAACAAAGTAAAATTGAAACAAAAGTCTCTATCTTTAGAATGGGTGTTTCTCTTAAGCTTTGAAGATTCCCAGTCCAGAAACTTCTAACTAAAACCTAATGATATATTCATCAAAATTTAATTTTTATATCAATCATACTGTTAATACAAATAATCTTATTATTATTAAACAAGAAGATATGAAATAAGAATTGTAATAAAACTGCACCGAGTTATCTCACGCTGTTCTGCAATCTCTGAAAACAACCTTTGTTTTAATGGTTGTTGGAAAATTGGAATTTTACCTCTTAGTTTCTTTAGCCTTTGCATTATTATCTATTCTAGTATATTATCTAAGCATACCATGTAAATGCAAAACATGAGGTTTGCTGCAAATTGCATAGATATAACCCTATACCTGGTGACAAAAGCTTCAACTGCAAAGAAACAGCACAGGTTTGGGGTAGATGGAAGAAGAGCTGAAAAATGTTGCTTTGTACTCAATGTCACATATGCAGTAATTTCACACCTTACAATTGATTTGATCGCAGTTAATTATCTATGAGATGGTTTTGAGCATATTGCTCTTCTCCAGATATTGAGCTGAATTTCAGTGCAAGTAAATTAAGGATTTACAGTAAGAGATGAATGCATCATTGCTTGACAGTTTGTCACGTGTGAAGTAATGCAAAAAGACAACCTGTATTAATTGGAAGTGTACTTTTTCCAATGAATACAAGATTAAAACAGTTACATTTTAATAATATCCAGAAGAAGTAGCTTTTCCAGTTTATGATTAAAATTAAAACAATCATTTCATGAAATCCTAGCTAATCTGCAACATCAGTCCTTCATCTCCATGACCTGAAATCAAACTTAGGCTAAGTTGGTCCCAGACAACATTAAAATTAGCACTTTGAATGGTGTGAACAAATGTATATCATAAATCAGCATTTTCATTCATTGACAATGGAGAAGATCTTTTCATCAGCTTAACGGGGCACCTTTATGTGTAACAAAAATTTAAATTCTCCTGTTACTGGATATACAAAAAGGTTGGAAAACAATTTTGGGAATTAACAATAAAATTGTAAAGAACGTCTGTTGAACATTGAGCTAACCACCTGCTTCTCTGAAATTAGCAGATTCATATTGTTTGAGCAGGTAACAACCAGTAATCAAATCTTGCTACATCCATGCCAAATTTCAGAGATGGGGAGGAGTTATTCATCCAAAGGAGGGAACATTTCAGAAATAAATTATATACCTAGTCGCAAACCATGCTGAGAGCAACAATTAATGGTCCATGACTGACTCAGTGCAGAAAGAAATTAAAATAGCAAGGTGGATTTTCAACTTGCTATTTGGGCATAAGATTGGCATTGTAGGCCTTTGAGTACTTGTGTAGACCTTACCTGGACAGTAATGTTTGTGTTTGTTCTAACATTGTTACATCACATGTCAATGATGGCACAATATAGGTTTAATACAATCTCAATAGATACTCTATTAGTTGCCTGTGTTAGCATCCATGGTTAATTGACAACAAGATAGCAGAGTTGACAGGCTACAGATATCATTGCACAGAATTATTAGATCATAGTTGTCCCAACAAGATGAAAGAACAAATGTTGTTATTTCAAATTTATAAGGACAAATTTTAACAGAAAAATTCATCCAAAATTCATGCCATGAGGTTTATAGATGTAATAGAATGCTATGGTTAGACAGGTTCTGTCTAAGACAGCTTCCCTGAGATGTCAAAATGTTTATCCAATGTTTTTTTTAATCTATGAACTTTATATAAGTAAAATCCTTTCTTTTTTCAAACAGAACTTAGATACAATATGATTCATGTCAATATCCAACACACAATGTTTCCAATGAAATGAGGTAGGGTTTCAACACTTAGGATTAATAGGTATATAATGGAATATTAAATTGCATCGATATCTCCAGAACTTTAATTTTTTAAAAATTAATTGATTATTTAATTATTTAATGGAACTCACTTGTGGATTAATCAGTGAGACATACTAAGTATGTGCACAGGATCTAGAGTGCTATAGCGTTTGAATTGAATTTCAGATGCAAAGCATAATATAAGAGAGGAGACCACGCATAGCAAGTTAGTAAGAGTAAATGGCACCAGCAGAGACAAGTAACCCTTGGGACTAGTGCCAGTCCAGATTAACATGAATTTTTAATACCATTTGCAGACTATTCAATGTTCTGTATTTATAGGCTGTATCAATACTTTTCCCATGATTTTAATCATCGTTAGCTTTGTTCATGATGGACAGTTTCTCCTTTCATCCCAGAATTCAAGTCTCTCTCATTATAGTCCAGTACTGTTTCCAGCTGCAACACAAACAAAATGCTTTAGTTTTAGCCATGACCTTCAAATCCTTGATAGCTGTCATCTTGTATTTTTTGACACAATCTATCCATGACCATTAGGTCAGGCGTTTGAAGCTCATTAGTATCCAACTGTTGTTGACATCCTTCAATCAAAAGCATTTTAATTTAAATTGCCTTGCAAAATTGAACTTAACTCGAAATTATGCAAAATAAATTCTCACGTTGTTTTACTTAAATTGCTTGACTTGTGGTATTGAATAATTTCCTTTCAATCAAATAATGACTACAAAATAGTCAAGGGAGATGACAGATCAACACACCTGTGGGAGAACATGTGTCAGAATGTAACCCACTCCACAGCTAAATACATGCATACTAAATCACCAATATAATTGCATAAGCTGTCCCAAACAGTTTGATTGTCTGAAGTTCAGTGATTTGTCTGCCAAACTTCAACCATTATTTTTTGAGATGGGGTTGTTGCATCATTGCATTAAACTGTAGGATTCTGATATGCTGCAATCCTGTAAATTTTGTTTTGTAATTCCAAGCTGATTCTTTGAGACAATACTTATCTGCATTTCAGTATGGCTATCTATATCAATATGTTATTCCAGCAGAAAGGTTTTCAAATAGTTAGATGATTCACACTCAAATGCTATTTTTCCCTCTACTGGCGTCAAACATAACAATATGTTTGTGACTAATTCAAATGTTTAATCATTCTCCAGTGATAATTTACTTCAAAATGATTTGACCAGACAAGAAGCTCAGATTGTTTTTAATTATTCTGACTCTGAAATTATATCATAACCAACTTGAGTTTAATGCTAGGCAGTCAATTCTGAACATGCCTAATGGATCTTCTGACAAGACCATGAGCAATCCTTCTATCTCCGCAAAATGGTTAATAAAATGTTATTTAAACTTATCATTCTTAGTGGTCAAACTGAGCGCTGTTTTTAAGGACCATTGCAATGGCTGCTGAGAATCTGAATACAATGTGCACACTCCATCTGCATTCATTCAAAGTCCAATTTTGCAAAGGAGCCCAAACCAGTCACACTCTGTTTCAGGCATGCACCCTGGATGCCTAGAAGACCCTGACCAGCGCAATCAGGGTGCAATCCTGGCACAAGATGAATGTGCACATGCTGCTCCCGCATTGTGCCTTGTGATGTAAAATTGCCATAGTACAATCCAAAAGGGGTACGATTAATTGCCAGCACAATTTATTTCCAGCTCCATGGAAGCAACAACACTTCAGGAGTGAGAAGGGATTGGGAAAGAGAAGAGAGAGGCCAGGGTAATAGCGGGGGGCCTTGGTTTCTGGAGCTTCCATGCCCTGAAGAGGAGATCCTTAGGGGCAATTACTATCTAACCACATCCCCGATACCGTTCTTGATGAGGTTGACCTCTGATCACCTGTGTAGCCAACTTCAGCACAGAAGTACATTTTCAATTGCCCTGCGAGGGTGCCAGCATATCGAGATGCTCTTTCTTTCCACCTTCCAGCCTCAGTTATGGCCAGTTCTATTAGTGGCAATTCCGAGGCTTTAGATTAAAGCAGCAGGCCACCTCCTTAGTGTTACTGTCATGATCCTGCTGACTTATATTGGGTCCTGACTTTGTTACTCTGTTGTTCTAGTCTGGTCATGTCCAAGAGCGGGATTGATAAAAATTTCACGAGGTTAGTTATGAGCAAACATGACCTCTTAGCCAACCTCATAAATTCTAACTATGTACAAAACAAGACTTCACATGAGGCTTCTAGAGAAATGCAGCTCTTAATAGGCATGTGATCTTAGATTATTTTTCGTGGTGAAATTTTACATGTTCACATTAAACTTGTCCACTACACTTACATTGATACTTACTTCATTTTGGAAAATTCCCAAACAGAATCTTTCCTATGTTTTAGAGAACAAATGATCTGTTCTTTAATTTAGTGAAGAAATATATTGCATATATAGGTTAGTCTTCAGAACTCTAAGGGTACATAGAGGTACATAAAGTCCCTCAGCCATTTCCTCTTAAGACCTTCCCTCCATAACAGGCAACTCCCGGGCTTCATGTTCCCAATGAATTGCCTGAGTTTATACAGCAAAGGAAATCCAACCAGAATGAATTGTCAGGTCAGACTGCTCTTTTGGATTGTGGTACCCAGACGCCAACTGATTTGGTTGATTAGATAACACAGCAGGCTTGACCCTAACCTTTTCAGGAGGAGCGGACACATTTTGATTTTCATTTCCTCAGGGGTCTGAAATGAAACGAAAGCAATTCATCTATATTTGTGATCTGGACTGGTGCCTGTATTGCGCTTCTCTATAATATTCCTTTCCATGCATAATTCATGTGTCTCATTTCTCGTGTATCTGTTTATACATGTGTCGGAACTTTAAGAAAGGGAGAGAGTTTAAATTCACTGAGTTCAACTTTTCTACCTTTTGCCATTGATCAAATCAGTTTGATTACAATACATAGTTATGTTTTTATTACAGGGGGAATAAAAAGTGGTGGGCATGTTCCTTTAGGCAATTAGTTAGAATTAGACAAGTCAGGCACTAACAGTTATGATGATTTTGGGCACATCGGGGACTGTGCAATAAGACTATAAGACATAGGAGCAGAAGTTAGGCCATTCAGCGCATTGAGTCTGCACTGTCATTCAATCATGGCTAATAAGTTTCTCATTCCCATTCTCCCACCTTCTCCCCCTAACCCTTGATCATCATTGACAATCAAGAACTTATCTATCTCAGTCTTAAATACACTCAATGAGCTGACCGCCACAAGGTAAAAACAATGACTGCAGATGCTGGAAACCAGATTCTGGATTAGTGGTGCTGGAAGAGCACAGCAATTCAGGCAGCATCTCGGATTTTGCCTGTCCTCGGATGCTGCCTGAATTGCTGTGCTCTTCCAGCACCACTAATCCAGAGCTGACCACCACCGTCTTCTGTGGCAGTGAATTCCACATAATCACCACTCTCTGGCTGAAGACATTTCTCCTTATCTCTATTCTAAAAGGCCTCTTTACTCTAAGGCTGTGCCCTCAGCTCCTTGTTTCTCTTACCAATGGAAACATCTTCCCAACATCCATTCTTTTCAGGCCATTCAGTATTCTGTAAGTTTCAATTAGGTCATTCCTGATCCTTCTAACCTCCATTGAGTATAGGCCCAGTGTCCTCAAACATTCCTCATATGTTAAGTTTTTCATTCCTAAGACCATTCCAGTGAACTTCCTCTGAACATATTCCAGGCCCAGTATATCCTTCCTGAGATATGGGGTCCCAAACTGCAACATACTCCAAATGTGGTCTTACCAGAGTCTTATAGAGCCTCAGAAGTACATCTCTGCTTTTTTTATATTCAAGTCCTCTCAAAATAAATGCCATCATTGCATTTGCTTTCCTAACCTGCAAGTTTACCTTGAGAGAATTCTGGACTAGAACTCTCAAGTCTCTTTGCACTTCATAAACTTCAGAATTTTCTCCCCATTTAGAAAATAGTCCATGCCTCTATTCTTTCTATCAAAGGGCATGACCTCACACTTGCCCACATTGCACTACATCTTCCACTTCTGTGTCCACTCTCCTAACTTGTCCAAATCCTTCGGCTGCCTCCCTGCCTTCTCAATGCTACCTGTCCCTCTACTTATCTTTATATCATCTGCAAACCTAGCCAGATGCCCTCAGTTCCTTCATCCATATCATTAATGTATAAAGTGAAAAATTGTGGCCCCAATACTCAACCTTGTGGAACACCACTTGTCACCAGCTGCCATCATGAGAAGGACACTTCCATCACCACTGTCAGCTTCCTGCCAGACCGCCAGGCTTCTATCCATGCTAGCACCTTGCCTGTAACACTATGGGCCCTTATCTTACTCTGTAGTCTCCTGTGTGGCATCTTATCAAAGGTCTCTTTGAACTCCAGGTAGATAATATCCATTGGCTCTCCTTGGTCTAACCTGCTCATTACTTCCTCAAAGAATTCTAACAGGTTTATCAGGTATGACCTCTTCTTGATGAAACTTAGCTGACTTTTCCCTATTTTACTATGGTATTCAGAAATCTTGTCCTTCACAATGGATTCCAAGATTTTACCCACAACTGAGGTTAGGTTAATCGGTCCGTAATTTTCCATCTTTTGCCTTACTCCCTTTTTAAACAGGGGTGTCACGTGAGCAACTTTCCAGTCCTCTGGGTCACTCCCTGATTCTAACGATTCCTGAAAGATCATCACTATTACCTTCACTATCTCTTTGGCTATCTCCCTTAGATCTCTGGGGCGTAGTCCATCTGGTCCAGGTGATTTATCCACCTTCAGGCCATTCAGTTTTTCTAGCACCTTTTCCTTAGTGATGGCCACCATACTGAGCTCTACCCCTCACTTTCTTGATTTTTTGGAAAATTACTCATGTCCTCCTGTGAAGACTGATGCGAAGTAATTATTCAGTTCCTCAGTTATTTATTTATTCCTCACTACTATCTCTCCAGTGTTATTTTCCAGTGGCCCAATGTCAAATTTTGCTTCTCTTTTGCCCTTTATATATCTGAAGAAACTCTTTAAGTCTTCCTTTATATTACTGGCTAGCTCATCCTCATATTTAATTTTCTCCCTCCTTATTTCTTTTTTTGTTGCCCTCTGTTGGTCTTTGGAAGTTTCCCAATCCTCTGGTTTCCCACTGGCCTTCACTACATTATATATTTTTACTTTTGCTTTTATGCTATCACTGACTTCCCCAGTGAGTTATGACAAATGACAAGCAACAGAGCTAACTAATAAGCTCCCTTTTAGCTCTTTTGGTTAAGAAACAGAACTGAAAAGAAAGAAAATGTCTCCACCCAAAATTCTGATCACCAGGGAAATGGGTGAGAGCAGGTATGAACTGAGGAATTGAGTTTAAGTAAACTGCCCTTTGTATATCTCTCAGTGTGATCCACTCTGAGCTATCCTCATCAGAATTCCTCTGAAGGTGGGGGTCAGATGTGGGTTGCATTTTGTTCTTCTCCAAGACTTCTTGGTGGATAAGATTTCATGGGGTGGGGAGGATTTTGGAGGGAGAAGGAGAAGGTGGGAAAGAGTAGGTGGGAAACCAAAACCCCACCCTGATTGTTCACTCATTAATCCAATAATCACTGCATTCACTACCTCACCTACCTGCCCATGCACATCTCCACTCACCTACCTTCACATCTACTTCTCTAGACACTCAATCTCCCATGTAGCCACCCACCTTCATTCGCTCACTGCGTAATCTGTGGATTAATATTGCTGAGGAGCAGTACAGGATGGCTGTGAATGTCCCAATTAACCGGTTACAACATCCTGATTGCCTATTGGACAAGACTGTGTGCCAGAAGTATGCTTAGAATAGAGTTTTGAATACAACCTCCAGCTCCTTTCAACAGCAGCTGCATACATAGACTCCAAATGAATACAAAAACCATCGTGTCAAGTCAGGAAGAAGCTGGGTCTGTTGACATGCTGCCAAATGCATCCATCTTCTGTGTCCAATCTCTTCCAGCTTAAAAGTTAGATTTAGATTTATTGACACATGTTTATAAAAATGCAGTGAAAGGTCTTTCTTCACATGCAAAACATGAAGTGTTGCCATGCTCCCACGCCATCTTGAAACACTGAACACAATGTAAGATTTTATTGCAATACAGTTCATCATTCCCTCTTCTTCTTGTTTCCCTCTGCTACGCCTCCACTCACTGTTTGACAATGGTTTGGGTCTCTGTAACGGGCTTCGGGGTGAGTCACAGGCTCCGCCTCCACCATTGTTGTCACTTCTGCAACCATTAGAGCCATGGGCCTGGTTTCATTGTTCCTGCTGTCCCTGTAATACTCCTCCGGACACTTACCACCACTCATCAGTTGCTGGGGTCCTGGCTCCAAGTTCCTCCACTGCCAACACTGAAACCTCTGACACCTCAGCACCAGAGCCGGAGCCAGCCACAGATCTGGGGTTGCGTGTGGCCAACCCCCAAACGACTCCCCTGTGGAAAACAAATTATCACCCAGTACTTATACTCTAGTTGGGAATAGATAAGGGGCTTTCCTAGATTATAGTGAATAATCAATGTTCTCATAGGACATGCGTTATTGTTTGGATAATTTCATTTATTCATTTGTGGGACATGGGCATTACTAGCTGGCCAGCAGTCATTACCCAGGTAGTGGTGAGCTGTCTTCTTGAACCCCTGCAGTCCATGTGCTATCATTTGACCCACAATGCCCTTAGGGAGGGAATTCCATGATTTTGACCATTGACAGCGAAGGAACAGCGATGTATCTCCATGTCAGGATGGTGAGTGTCTTGGAGGGGAAACTGTAGCTGGTAGTGTCTAAAGTAATTTCTTTTGAAAGACATTGTAACCTCAATTATCTGAACAATATGGGCGGGCACTATTTCATTCAGATAATTGATTATTCAGTTAATTGATTTCCTCTTGGACTCGGCGTTTACTGGTAAGTCTACTCCCCATTCAGGAGACGAGGCAAAAGCATAATGCGCGCGAGACCTCATCCATCAGCCCCCAACCTCGCCCACCGGCCCTCAACCCCATCCACCCCCCAGCCCACCCCCAACCCCATCTGCGTCCACACTGCCTCCTATCCACCCCCAACCCCGTCCGTGCCCCACCCATCCCCTCTGCCTGCCCCAAACCCAGCCAATCAGATTGATCCAGCAGTTTTCTGAAGCAGGACGTTTTTGTGTGTGTGTGTGTGTGTGTGTGTATATGCAGGTTGAGACACAGTGAAAAACAACAGGTGTACAAATCTTTATTCAATTTCCACCACCAGGAAGAAAGGAAACACCAGGGTGACAAGCAATGCCCTTCTCATCAAAGGGCAATTTTGCGTAATCAAAAAAGGTGAAGAGGAGGGTAGGGATTAAATCAAAATAGAGTTGGAGGGGGAAATAAACACTCCACTTTCTGCAGTGCCTACCTCTTGAAGCAGAACATATTTGTGAGGGAGGAGCATAAGTCTCACCTCCAGTCAATTAACATTGTCAGAGCATTAAAGAGCCACAGGGCTGTGTGATCAGTGGGGGTGAATTCCTAATTAACTTTTCAGGTAACATGGCATGAAGCTCTGCCATCCAAAAGGAAATCCAGCCATTTCAGCACAGACAATGACAATTTCGCTCACTGATTGGTTTGGTTTGGTTTGTTTTGTCTTTGTCCCTGAAGAATATTTTTTAAACGCCTTGGCTCATGGGTTGAAGCCCATGCCAGAGCATTGAGGATATAGTATAGAGTGGCAATTCACACACTACAGAGAGGAATTGCTGCACTGCCAGAAGTGCCATTATTTAAGAGAAAAGTTAACCTGAGCCTAGTCTGCCCTCTCTTGGAAATGTAATAAGCTAATTTATGGATTGTCCCAATTGATGTTCTGATTCTAAATCATTCTGCACTCACAAGCTGTTGGCAGTGGGGTTTGATCCTGGCACAGTTGTAGCTGGCTGAATTCCCTTTGCTGCAGATAGTGGGATAAATCCCAAAGACTCCTCTCCATGATAATAAGGATCACTTCTGATGGGTTTTTAGTTCATATGTTTTGCTGACAGGAATTGCAAAGAGAGACATAACAACTGGCACTTGATTCTAAGGCTGGCCTCAAATACTCACACCTCCTGCTCTCACTCTGACACTCCTCCAGACTCTGCCGTTGGTCTTAGATCGCTGGGGTCCTGGATCTGGGCTCCTCCACTGCTGATGTTGAAGCCTCTGCAACCTCAGTGCCAGAGCCGAAGCCGGCCATGGATCTAGGATTGCAAGGGGGAAGGGGGTGAGAGGCTGGCCCCAACTGACTAGAGCAATTATCTGCTGGTTTTTATTTTCAGGTTGGAAATATTTGACAGGCTTTCCTGGATTATAGTGACTAATCAATGATCTAATAGGACATGCATTGTTGTTAAGTCATGGGACATGGGCACTACTGGCTGGTCAGCATTCATTACCCAATCATAATTGCCATTGAGAAGACAGTGGTGAGCTGATTTCTTGAACCACTGCAATCCATGAGCTGAAGATGAACCTGCAATGCTATTAGGGAGGGAATTCTATGATTGCTTTTATATTCATTGCCTTATCCTTAGCCAAGTGTCTTTTATTTAAAGGTTTTGGATAATCTTTTTATATTTGGATCACATCTCTTCATAGCACTATCATACATTACAATTATGATGTTACCCCTTTTTGGCTACAAAGCCCTTTGTGATATCCTGAGGACATGAAAACCACCATGTAATTCAGTGTTCTTTATTTATATCAATATTTTTAATTTCCAGAATTATTATTTAGCATTGGTTGGTTTATGAGAGTTCATGAGCTGGTCAATGAGAGAAGGGCAGAGTATAGGGCTGCTTATCTAAATACACCTCAATAACCAACTAATTTTCCATAACAACTAACTACAAATTACCTTGTATCTTAATCAGGCTGCTACTTCCTTAGGGGTTTCCAAATCCTGCTGTATTTCATGGTTCATAATAGGCCAATATTGAATTATAAAGGAAAAAAAATCAGCAAGATTTATAATAATGTGAAAATATAATATTCTTGCAGCACATTCTCTACTTATATGTTGCATTAGATAACAATTGAGCTCTTCACTTGTTAAATCTAGTTCCTGTTGCTTCGGAAAACATTTCTAAATCTGTGTGCTAGATCTAATAAGGTGATGAGAACAAAGCATAAGCAATATCATATATTGTGGTCCCTAAAATACTGAGGGTCATGACCCTCAGTATTTTAGATAATCCAATCCATAGATAATCCAATTTCTGGGTAAATTTCATATTAAAAACTACATTTTTAACTCAAGATGCTGTCTTATTTACCTACTTTTACACTGAATAGCTCAAGACAGAAGACCCACAACAGTAGAATAAAGTAGAATAGAATAGAATCCCTACAGTGTGGAAACAGGCCCTTCAGCCCAACAAATCCACCACAACTCTCCAAACAGTAACCCGGCCAGAACCATTCCCCTACTATCCTATATTTATCCCTGACTATTGCACCTAACCTATATATCCCTGAACATTATGGGCAACTTAGCATGGCCAAATTACCTAACCTGCACATCTTTGGATTGTGGGAGGAAACCAGAGCTCCTGGAGGAAACCCGTACAGACATGGTGAGAATGTGCAAACTTCACACAGACAGTCACCCAAGGCTGGAATCAAACTCGGGTCCATGGTGCTGTGAGGCAGCAGTAGATAAGTCAGTAACACAGTGGAATAAAATAATAACACCTCCCTAGAAGCAGAAGCACCAAGGGACACAAATATCCATTGAAATAAGTTCTCTTTGTTATGTTTTCAATATATAATTTATAATTCAGTTCAATTCTTTTTAAGGTGTGCCACATTGGTGTCCAAGTTGAGCAAATTGGACCAAAGATGATATATTTTTTAAAATATGAACACACATCACTACAGCTTTTGTATCATTTACTGTTCTGATATTTGTTAGAACCTGTACTTTGGGTCAGCTGAGGATACCACAAAAGACTTGCCTTTTTAACCTCTCCCCTTGCCTGATGTGTGGTGATGCTCTGACTAAACCATCACTAGTCATCTCTCCCTCTCTCTCTCTCTCTCTCTTTCTCTCTCTGATGAGACAGAAACCCTATTATCTGCTAGGACCATGGTGACTTTACCTATGTAGGTATTATGAGTAATTTATACATGTCACAGTGAGACAATTCAAAGGTACAGCTAAAAGATCCCATATACAATTGCACAAAAACATGATTCATTGACAATTTACTAAATGCTAAAATGCATTGACAAGTACCATTAAAAATGTGAATGTATACTGACCACATTTCATCGTTTATTCATTTTAGCACAATTTAACGCGCTGATGAATTTTATGTTTTCAATGTTTAATAAATGTATGTTCAAGAGAGAAACCTGGGAGGAATGTCTCACCATCACTCTAACTCCCCCAGCTGCCTTGTCTTTAAAGGAGTTCATATAACATCATGATGGATAATAATGACTCTCAAGCATTTGTGAACCTTATCTGAATTCCAATCTACTGTTATAGCCTGTGAGTCCAACTTTTCACTTCTTTTAAAATGGAACAAATCTTTCAAGTGTGAGTTCAATTTATTTTCAGACAAGAACTTGGAAGATCAACATGATATATGGAGAGCTACAAATCCTTGATTCAGGATGCTGTTCGCAAGACAGATTAATAATTGGAGCATAATGCGAATAAGCTAATCAAGTAATAATTAACAGATGAATATAAAACAAGTAACATCTCAAATTCTCATGTTTTTGTTTGTATCATTGCAGTTTAATGGGAGTAGGTGCGAATATACATTTGAGGCTAAAAACAGAACAGCTATGTTTTTTTTTTGAATAACAATATTCATTCGAAAGGTCAAATGGGTTCCTCCTCCTCTTAATTATAGAGTTGTAAAGTCATACTGCACAGAAGCAGACCCTTCAGTCCATATTTTTGTATAAAGGACAATATTTTCATCTGGAGACTATTTGCTCCAGGTTTCCTTCCTGTTCCGACTCATTACTGAATTTCAGTGGGGAGAGTGGAGTGGAAATGTGTGATAGGTGATTATTTTCAACTTTCTTGTGTCTCTGTGTGTTTATGGGTTGTCGGCAGCGTTTAAAAGACTTGTGTGTTTCCACCCGTCGGTTCTCAAGCTCCATGCAGAGGGTTAATAAAGGATCCAGCTCTCACTCGAGGTGCCTGATGTCATCCATTGGTCATTGGTTGGTGACTGAGTAAGCTGCATGCGAGGAAGGTCAGGAGGGATGAACTGTTCCTGTCTCCATCCCCCACACAAGTCAGGCGGTCATCGCTTAGGCCTGTGTGGTCCCTGTCATGACTCCACATAGACATCCGTTTGTCACCCCTCTGCCACGTGCACATGTCAGTGACGTTGCCGAACAGATTCCTGGTTCGTTTCTGCCTCCTATTTTCTCAGGCAAGCTACTGCAGCCCTCATTACACTTGGTGGGAGGTTTGGTGGCAGAGATTCTGCTTCTGTCAGCCGCGGTGCATGTCAGTACAGTTACAGGCAATTTGAGAGCCTGGCATGAAGCGCCTCATGAGCGCCCTGTCTTTTGTCAAACCATTTTTGTATTTCGATTGTCCTGAGGGGTGAGTCCACAGAGCCACCCACGGGCCGCACCAGGATGGAACTCTGCACTCCTTCACACTACAATGCATGGGTGCATGCCATTGCCAATGCTGGTCCTGGCGGATGGATAGGTGGGCATTGTGGAAGTGGGAGGTGTACATGCGGTCTGGATCATTTACCTCTGGCGAGGAACAGACAAAATCCTCAAACTACCCCTAACAGTGGATCACTTGGCTTGTGCATTGATGAAGAATGCAGCTAGCAATGAGAATTAGTGTGAATTGCAGAATACATTGATCATTGACACTTTGAATGCAGTTTGCAATCCCGGCTTCTTTGCCTGTCTGTGGGTCACTTGGCAATCAGTCACACTCGCTTTGGCTGGCAGGTGTGCAGCTGGGATGTCACAGAAGACCCGTCATCTTTGTCCCCCTCAATGCTGAGTCTAGAGCCCTCCGGCATCAGAGGGCTTGACCTTACGGCACCCTGCATATTCCAATCGTCAGGCTCGAGCCCCCACCCACACCCCCAAACGAATGTGGCATGGTGTCAGCCTCTGTCATGGCAGTGGGCAAGCACGGCTCTCACTGAGTCCCAGCACGGTGTCACTGGTCCCAGCACGACTCTCACCGGTCCCAGCACAGTATCATCAGTCCTAGCACAATGTCACCAGTCCCAGCACAGTGTCACTGGTCCTAGCACAGTGTCACCAGTCCCAGCACAGTGTCACTGGTCCTAGCACAGTGTCACCGGTCCCAGCACAGTGTCACTGGTCCTAGCACAGTGTCACCGGTCCCAGCACGGTGTCACTGGTCCCAGCACAGTACCACTGGTCCCCGCACAGTGTCACTGATCCCAGCAGAGTGTCACCGGTCACAACACAGTGTCACTAGTCCCAGCACGGTGTCACCTGTCTCAGCACGGTGTTACCGGTCCCAGCACTGTCACCAGTCCCTACATGGCACTCACCGGTCCCAGCACGGCTCTCACCGGTCCCAGCACGGTGTCACGGGTCCCAGCACAGCTCTCACCCATCCCAGCACGTGTCACCAGTCCCAGCACAGTGTCATTGGTCCCAACACGGCTCTCACCAGTTCCAGCACGGTGTCACTGGTCCCAGCACAGTGTCACTGGTCCCAACACGGCTCTCACCAGTCCCAGCTCGGTGTCACCGGTCCCAGCACAGCTCTCACCGGTCCCAGCATGTGTCACCAGTCCCAGCACGGTGTCACTGGTCCCAGCATGGCTCTCACCGGTCCCAGCTCGGTGTCACCGGTCCCAGCACAGCTCTCACCGGTCCCAGCATGGTGTCACTGGTCCCAGCATGGCTCTCACCGGTCCCAGCACGGTGTCACTGGTCCCACCACAGCTCTCGCCAGTTCCAGCACGGTGTCACTGGTCCCAACACAGCTCTCACCGGTTTCAACACGGTGTCACTGGTCCCAGCACAGTGTCACTGGTCCCAACACGGCTCTCACCGGTTCCAGCACAGTGTCACCTGACCCAGTACAATGTCACCGGTCCCAGCACAGTTCTAACCGGTCCCAGCATGGGTCTCACGAGTCCCAGCGCGGCTCTTACTGGTCCCAGCGCGGCTCTTACCAGTCCCAGCATCGCTCTCACCAGTCCCAACATGATGTCACCCAGTCCCAGCACAGTGTCACCAGTCGCAGCGCGGCTCTCACCGGTCCCAGCACGGTGTCACCGGTCCCAGCATAGCTCTCAATGGTCCCAGCACATGTCACCAGTCCCAGCATGGTGTCACTGGTCCCAGCATGGCTCTCACCCGGTCCCAGCACGGTGTTACGGGTCCCAGCATGTGTCACCAGTCCCAGCACAGTGTCACTGGTCCCAACACAGTGTCATTGGTCCCAACACAGCTCGCAGCGCGGCTCTCAACGGTCCCAGCACGGTGTCACCGGTCCCAGCATAGCTCTCAATGGTCCCAGCACATGTCACCAGTCCCAGCACGGTGTCACTGGTCCCAGCACAGTGTCACTGGTCCCAACACAGCTCTCACCGGTTCTAGCACGGTGTCACCGGTCCCAGCACAGTGTCACTGGTCCCAACACGGCTCTCACCGGTCCCAGCACAGTGTCACCTGACCCAGTACAGTGTCACCGGTCCCAGCACAGTTCTAACCAGTCCCAGCACGGCTCTCACCAGTCCCAGCACAGCTCTTACTGGTCCCAGCACGGCTCTCACCGGTCCCAGCACGGTGTCACTGGTCCCAAGTCAGTGTCACTGGTCCCAACACAGCTCTCACTGGTTTCAGCACGGTGTCACTGGTCCCAACACGGCTCTCACCGGTTCCAGCATGGTGTCCCTTACTCAGTACAGTGTCACCAGTCTCAGCACAGCTCTAACCGGTCCCAGCACGGCTCTCACCAGTCCCAGCGCGGCTCTTACTGGTCCCAGCACGGCTCTCACCGGTCCCAGCGTGGCTCTTACCAGTCCCAGCACGGCTCTTACCAGTCCCAGCGTGGCTCTTACCAGTCCCAGCATCGCTCTCACCAGTCCCAACACCGAGTCACCAGTCCCAGCACAGTGTCACCAGTCACAGCGCGGCTCTCACCAGTCCCAGCACGGTGTCACCGGTCCCAGCACAGTGTCACTGGTCCCAGCACGGCTCTCACCAGTCCCAGCACAGGGTCACCAGTCCCAACACAGCTCTCACCGGTCCCAGCACGGTGTCACGGGTCCCAGCATGTCTCTCACCAGTCCCAGCACAGTGTCACCCTTCCCAGCATAGCTCTCACTGGTCCCAGCACAGTCAAACCCCTCCCAGCACGGCTCTCACTGGTCCCAGCATGGCTCTCACTGGTCCCAGCACGGTGTCACCAGTCCCAGCACGGATCTCACTGGTTCCAGCACGATGTGACTGATCCCAACACGGCTCTCACCAGTTCCAGCATGGTGTCACCCTTCCCAGCACGGTGTCACCAGTCCCAGCACGGTGTCACCGGTCCCAGTATGGCTCTCAATGGTCCCAGCATGGTGTTGCCAGTCCCAGTACAGCTCTCACTGGTCCCAGCATGGTGTCACCGGTCCCAGTACAGCTGTCAGTGGTTTGGACAGTGATGTTAACTGCTTTGTCATTGGGGCAGGGTGCTCCTTCACATGTCGAGCCCCCACAGGGTTCTTTCCACATTTAGTATCTTTGCATGGGTGTCTATGCCTCCCTGGAGAAAGCCCCGGCTCTGCTTATTGAATTAGGGCCAAAAAAAACTGATGATGCTGGAATCCATGGTGAATGAGCAGGAGGTTGGAAGAACACAGCAAACAAGGCAGCATCAGGAGGTGGAGAAGTAGATGTTTCGGGTTAATCCTTCTTCAGGACTGGGGGTGGGTGTTGGGGGAGCTGCAGATAAAGGGGATGGCAGGGGCAGGATGGTGAAGGGGGGATAGGTGAAGACAGGTAGAGGGTACAGCCTGGTTGGTCAATGGGAGTCACACTTTCTGTAAACACATCTTCAATGAATCATCTAATCAGTCCCAGCATGTTAGTTTATTGCTGCTACACCTGCACCAGAAGGGCAGAAGTCAGTTCAAAATCATACCTGTGAGCCCATGAGCCTATGAGCCACTCTGTAGATGTACAGTATCTCTGTAATCCAGAAATATTGTTAATGGGTCAAGTTTCTGCCCTAATAATTAAATAACATCAATGAGATTTGGGACAGGGTCACAACAAGCGAATATCAAAGTTCCAGAATTTTGACCTTATTGATATATAATAGAACTGCAGACTCCAAACTATTTGCACGAGATAATTTTCCCAAAATGGCCTTCACTATCTCAGATTTGTGCTTTATTTTGTGTTCCCTAATCTCCCTATTTTTTTAAACCCCCCTCCCTTCAGGCTTTTTTTTGTTCCATTCATGTTTTGTCATGTTCGATTTGTAGCAATGAGAATTCAAACATACACATCCAACTGATTTTCAGTGCTGGCAGAAGTTTATACATGAATTGAGAGAAAAAGCACCAGCAAAAAAAAATTTTGTTGACATATGTAGCATGTATATCTTAACATTTTTGTATGTTAATGGTGCTTTACAAGTTTTTGCAGTTGCTGAAGTAATTACTTGGGTAAATGACACTGTCTACTGATAAATGGAAGTGGAGTTTTATTATTCACCAATACAGAGGTAGCTGTACTTTTCAAAATAAACTTGAATGGTTATAATAGAGAAGGAGGATTAAAAGTTGAGCCACATGAAATCCCCACTTAGTTACTCAAAATCTTAAGTAATTCATCGATCAGATCGATTGATGTTTCATTCCAGGTCATGTAAATCCTTGCCAAATTTTCCATTCTGGAAGTATGATTAATGATGAATTTTGGAACCTTATGGATATCTGAGCTACAGTTAAAGACTGTAAACTGTTCTGCAGTACTTACCTGGATAGTTACCCAGAAAACGCTGGAAGGATTAAAAGCTAGTCCAACATAACTTCACAAGCGACTTCTCCGTTGCCCCATCAACTCTGTCTATTGACCAGAATACCCTCTGACATGACCACCTCAAACTGTCCCAGTTAACTTACCTCCCTATCCAATTCACTCACCTACCTAACCTACCCAGCATAATAAGCAACAATACTTGAAAATGAATGCACTGGTTATACTGGACCTCCATTTTCAAGTATGTGGACAAGTCAGACCAATAAACCTCATTCACAAATTATGCTGGTTTCTTATTCAGCTTCAGGTTCATCTGAGAAGTTCCATCTATTAATCATGCCAACTTCTGAATGTGATTAGCAATGGTTCTTCTTCAATTTTATCTCCACATCCATAAACAAGTGGCTCACCCAAAATAACTTCTACTCCAGGAAGATCATTATCTCATGCTACCTGTGCTGCTACACATATGGAGCTGAGGCAGTGTCAAACTGCAGTCACAACCTTCTATTTCTCATGCACAGCATTCATAATGTAGCTAGAAAGGGATTACTGTCCTCTAGTTTTATTGGCCAGTAACCATTGAGGACAGTGAAGATTTTTGCTTTCGCAAGTAGTAGGCATGGATGGCGAGATCTCTTCAGAGCCATAATTAGATCATTTTGATCAATGCATATTTTCAGCTTGCCAGATTATTTTACCGCTGCCACGTGACTAATCCATTTTGTAGGAATTGTCACATTCTTGATTACTCTCTTCTTTCTCCAGTTCTTTTATCTTGTCTTTCACCTGGCTTTGGGGGAAGATGGAATCTTCCTTGGCAGATGCTAAATTGGTCTTACCCTCCCATCCAATTTGAGTGAAACATCCTCCAAGAAGACATTTTAAACCTGTGAACACGGTGATGTACTTCTCTAAGATCTGTCCCATGCTTAATAGTTTAGTGTGCTGTATCATGTTGCAAATCTGTTTTGGCACATTGAGGGTTACCAGTCCAAGATTTAGACTTGCTCTGACTGAAATGAATGGTTTCTGTTTGCAGTCTAAGTCTGTAAAAATCTTTGTTTTTGTCATTTCTTTGGGCTCTCAGAGTAACCTGTTCTCTCAGCATGTAAGTGCTATCATTTAGCCTTAATCTTACTTGGAGGACTTCAGTTTTTGATTGCCATGTTGAGCCTCTTCACACAGGGCTGTGACATCACAATATTCTATGGCACACCACTGAATTTGAAGTTGATTTAATGTTCTCTTTTTGCAGTCATCTGTCCAACAGCAACAGACCATTTATCACCTATGAAGCTGACTGAACCAACGTCTTGCATGATACAACATAATTTGTCAGAATCATCAATTGACATGCTTCAATTGCTATCTATACCTGCTTGTTGTGTTTCTTTTTAGCCATATATTTGTGTACAAAATTATTCAATTTCTTCAGTGCAAATGCTGCTTAGGCCATGTTGGAATATATTCTTTTCCTTTGTGTGATTACCTCCTCAGGAATTGCATCCTGCACTTTCTGCTGGTAATATCTATCAACACAATGCAAGACCTGGTCTCTTTTGCAATGAATATACTCTTGCTGCTGATTTACAACCTTAGCACTTTGCATATGTCTGTCACTTTGCTTCTCTCTCAGTAAATGTGCTCTCACTGCAGGTTCACTTATACCCGATACAATCCTGATGTCAATTAGATTGTTATCTTGTTTGAAGGATTCTGTGTACTCTATAAATACAGATATGTTTTAATCAATGGATTCTTTTTCACCTTGAACCCTAATATTGAAAATGTTTCTTACATAGACTACACTTACTTAGGGCTCAAAGTGTGCCCTCAAAGCTTCCAAAGTTTCTGAAGTCTATTTTTATGTTTTCCTTGATGATTAAGCATGGAGTACAATTTGAAACAGTATCTACCCAGAGCAAGAAAAGGTTTGCTATTCATGGTTGCATGTTAATTAAATCCATTATACTTCCATACTTCTGCCACTGCAGATGGAAAACAGCCAATCCTGTTTCATATCACCTTTCACTTTGACCAATGCCAAGAGAGGAAATGCCGCATCCATTGTGTCTTAACCAGTGGGTCAGCTGTAGCTTGTTTCATTCTTCTTTTCAAGTATCTTTCACTGGCTTTTAGCAGCTCTCAGAAGCTGAGTTCAGATGTAGGAATGTCTTGCCAAAGTTATACAGAGCCTTGTTGACACATAGAGTTGAAATAACAGCACAGAGGCCAGTATCCCATCACCAATTTACCCTTTATTTTCATGTGCACAGTATGCTGGTTGTGATCAGCCAGTTCAGAGTCAGTCCCTGTAGTGAGGAGATTCTGAATCCCCTGTTTATAGCTGTCAGCCAGGGCTCCCTGGTTGAACCAGGTGAACTACCCCAATCAAGGATCTCAGTCAATACAATCCACCTGGTTCCAATCACCACAAGAGAATTGTTATTTTTTATCTCCCTACCTAAGAAGAGTAAATGTCTGCCACAGAGAGAGTTCAGCAGAGGTTCACTGAGCTGATACCAGGGATAGCAGAATGGTCCGATGATGAGAGATTAGTTCAACTGGGCCTTCTTCAATAGAGTTTAGAGGATGAGTTGAGATCTGAGTGATGCATGTAAATTTCCAACAGGGCTGGACATACTAGACAGGACTAGATGCAGGGAAAATATTTCTTCCTGGTTGGGGAGATTAGGACTAGGGAACATAGTCTTAAGATTGAGGGTAAACCATTTACGATTAAGATAAGGAAATATTTCTGCACTCAAAAAGCTATAGAATTCTCTGTCACAGACTGCAGTGAGGCCAACGCACTGAATATATTCAAGAAAGATGCATATCATTTTAGATGTTAAAGGCGTCATGAGGAATGAGGAGAAAGTGGGAATATGGCATTGTCATAGAAGATCAGCCAGGATCATATTGAATGGTGGAGCAGGTTTGAAGGGTCAATTTTCCTGCTCCTTCTCCTAGTTTCAATATTTCTATCAGCATTTGTGCACCTTTTGAATATCTATGCTTCAAGACAGTTCTTCAACATTGAACCTCAGGCCTATTTCTGACAAAAGTACTGCTAAAAACAGTCTGGCTTCCACTGTGATTTTCTAAACCTGCTTGTAAGATAACTGCCTCCCATCAGTACCTCATTGTGGAGATCATATGTCTATGCCAAGTCAGGAGACACATTAATATGTTATTAAACACAAACTCTCAAGAGCCCCATCGGTTCTGTTCCCTTTCATTTGAAAATAACTGGGAAGCTTAAAAGTATCCTTCTTGGACTTTTGCACAAGCAGTTTCTTTCTTTCTTCTTCCCAACATTTTTTTCTCCATTCTGTGAGCTGTCTCTTTTCTCTGAGAGGATCTCGGAACTTAAATGCAACACATCAACCGGTTTCTATTCAACTTTCTATTCCAATGGCAGTCTAAGGTCATATGTTGTCTGCTGGTTAAAAGGATCTGAACGGTTTAACACTGACTCAGCGCTATTATCAGTAGCCAATGAATGGTGTCATCAGGTGTGATGGGGAAAGTAAAAATCTTGAAGGAGTAAGATATGACCGATGCTCCTAACAGTTTCTGTATAGATGCAGAGATAAAATAAAACTATATCATGTTTACTACAAGAAGCTCTTCTTTTAGACCAGAAGGTGTCTATCCTTATCTGCACTTGACCGTTGCAGAACCTAAAGAACATATATCGTTAAGCTTTGATGGCAGCGTGTACAATATGGTGATTAGTCTCAGTGTTCAACACTATGAGAAAGCTCTTGTGACACAATGGTAACATCCCTGCCTCTGAGCAAGGGGGCTTGGGTTCATGTTCCACCTTCTCCAAAATAGTTAATAACATTTCTGAACAAATACTCAAGATTATGGGTACTTCCCAGAACTGACGTTTTTGTCAGGAATCTACACTATGACCCTTCTTATAACTTTCCAGTTAACTTTAGATTAAATGAACAGTTTAGAGCATAGTCATTTTTTAAGATTCAGCATCCAGACCATAGGTAGACCTTTTATTTTCATTTTTTTTCTTCCCACACACATATCCATAGAAATAAAGTGGCAACACATTCTTCTCAGAGCTATCTTCTGAGCTGTGCAGTCAACAAAACCTCCAACAGGTGACTCAGCTTAGAACTTGTAAAAGTTGAGTTGAATTGAATTTATTGTCACGTGTACCTAGGCACAGTGAAAAGCTTTGTCTTGCGAGCAATACAGGCAAATCACAGAGTTAAGTAGCATAGATAAGTAAATAATAGGTAAACAGCGGCAAAAACAAAAATACAGGTACGGCTGAATGTTCAGAGTTGTGAGTCCATTCAGTATTCTAAAAACAGTGGGGTAGAAACTGTTGTGAAACCAGCTGGTTCATGTGCTCATGCTTCTGTACCTTCTCCCTGATGGTAGAGGTTGTAGAAAAATATTGCCAGGGTGGGATGGATCTTTGAGAATGCTGACAGCCTTGGTAGATGGATTCTTTAAATGGGAGGTTGGCCTTTGTGATTGTGAGGGCCGAGTTCACCACTCTCTGTAACCATCTCCAATCTTGAATGGTACAGTTGCCAAACCAGGTAGTGATACATCCAGTCAGAATGCTCTTGATGGCACACCTATAAAGGTTGGCAAGGGTATTCACCAACATGCCAAATTTCCTCAGCTGCCTGAGGAAGATGAGATGTTGTTGGGCCTTTGTAACCAGTGTGTCCACATGAAGAGTCCAAGAAAGCTTGTTGTGGATGACCACTCCCAGGAGCTTGACAATCTCCACTCATTCTACCTCTGTGCTATAAATGTGTTGGGGGGCATGAGTAACATCCAGCCAAAAGTCAATAATGAGTTCCTTGGTTTTGCTGGCATTGAGAGCTAGGTTGTTCTCAGTGCACCATTTTTCCAAGTCTTCCATGTCCCATCTATAGTCTGTTTCATCACCAACTGAGATTCGACCAACTACGGTGGTGTCATCAGCGAACTTGTAAATGGCGTTAGTCTGATATTTGGTGACACAGTCATGGGTATACAGTAAGTACAGTAGGAGGCTGAGTACACACTCCTTGGGGGCTCCAGTGTTGAGTGTTAGTGAGGATGAAATATTGTCCTTAATTTTCACTGATTGTAGCTTGTGGGTCAGGAAACTGAGGATTCAGTTGCAGAGAATGTGGTTTAGTCCGAGATCACCAAGTTTAGTAATCAGTCTCGAGGGGATAATAGTGTTGAAGGCTGAACTGTAGTCAATGAGTAGGATTCTTATTTGGCTGTTCTTGGTGTCAAGATATTCTAGGGAGGAATGAAGGACAAGTGATATGGCATCTGGCGTGGATCTATTGGTCCGATAGGCAAATTGGAGTGGGTCAAGAGTAGTGGGGAGGCTGGAATTGATTAATGCCATAACCAGCATTTCAAAGCACTTCATGACCACCGAAGTTAGGGCCACTGGGTGGTAGTCATTGAGACATGCTGCCTGAGCCTTCTTAGGCACAGGGATGATGTTAGCAGCTCTCCATTTTTGTCAGTGAACAAATCTAGCAACTCAAAACTAGGCAGCCATGAGGCGCCTTAGGCCATTAGCAGCTGCAGAATTGTTTTCAACATAATCTGTGACCTCAGGGCCCAGCATATCCCCCATGGGGATCAATCCTTGATCAATGAAGCATGCAGGAAGACATGCTAGGACATGCATCAGGCACAACTAAAGCTGAATCCAGAAGGCAGTAAAGCTTGTACAGTGCCAGAGTTCAGGACATCTGCTCAGGCCTGGAGATGAACTTACAGTGGGAGGGGTTGGATCCCATTGACATTATCTATGTAGGCACCAATGGTATAAGTGAGACTATGAAATAGGTTTGGCATAGGCAGAAAGGCATAAAATTAAAAAGCATAACCTCAAATGTAATCATTTCTGGATTAGTACCTGAACCAGATACAAATTGGCACAGGGTAAAAGATAAAAGAGAGACAAATGCATGGCTCAAAGACTAGTATGGGAGAAGTGGGTTCCAATCCATAGGACACTGGCATCAGTACTAGGGAGAGTGGGGGCTGTACGTTTGGGATGGAATTTACCTGAACCTTGCTTTGGCTATGTTCTGGTGAGTTGTGTAAATATAGCATAGAGGGCTTGAAACTAAATAGAGGGATCATGTAAGGGGCACTTGAGTAAATTAGAAGGATTGGCAAGATAATAGATCAAGGTAAGAATAAAGGTCATGAAAATCAGAATATTGTAGGGCAAGACAGGTCAGTTCAGTGAATCCCAAATTGTTGATAGTGGGGATTCACTAATTCCATTAATTGTCAGTAATGATGGTTAAATTCTCCCTTGTTAGAGATGATCATTGCCCAGCACTTGTGTGAATGTTACTTGACACTCAGCAGCCAAAAATTGTCCAGGTCTTGCTGCTTTTGGACATGGACTAAATAACAGTATCTGAGGAGTCAAGAATAGAATTGAACATTGTGCAGTCATCGGCAAGCATCCCCACTTTGAAACTAATGAGAGAGGGAAGGTCACTGATGAAGCAGCTGCAGATGATCAGGCCTAGGATATTATCCTGAGGAACTCCAGCTGCAACGTTGCAATATGGGGGCAATTGTGTAGAGCCTTGGTGAGACCACACCATGAGTATTGTGCACAGATTTCGTATCCTTACCAATAAAAAGATAAACTTGACATGAAGGACGTGCAACAAAAGATCCCAAAACTAATTCCTGGGATAGAGGGGTTGCCCTATGAGGAAAGATTAAATAAACTGAGTCTTTTTTATCTGGAGTTTAGATGAATGGGAGATGATCTCATTCAAACATCCAACATTCTTACAAGGTTCAACCGGGTAGATACAGAAAGATGTTTTCTCTTGCTGTGGGTCCAGGAAAGTGGACACCATATCAGAATAAGAGGCAGGCTGTAGAGTCACCACTATTGAGTGTGTTTAAGCAGAAGATTGATTTAGATTTCTAAATATTTAAAACAATAAGGGAGGGGAAAACTGCAGGCAAATTGTGATAAAGTAAAGGATCATCCACAATCTCACTTAATGGCATAGTGGGCTTGCAGAGCTGAATGACCTACTCCAATTTTCTATGTTCTTATTTTTATTTTCAATTCAGTGGTAACCATGCTAAATTATGGCCAGCTTCAAATTAATTTTTCACCAGGAATTAGTTTTAAATTGCCTCAAGTCCTTTCACAAGGGTGTCCTTACAAGTGGAATAGAGAAGATTGTTACATTAAGGAAAGGAAAGGAAACAGATCATAGGCTTTTGTTATACAGCAAAATTAAAATTCACCAGAACTGTGAATAAACATGCAGTAAAGTCATGCCCATTTGTCTTCTTCTTCAGAATAGCCTCCTCATTCCATTTGGCTGTCTCTGCAGCTCACAAGCAACCTTTATCAGCATTAGGTCTCATTCGAAGTTCCATTTAAGTTAATGGAATAAAAGATGATGCCCATCTGCTCAAGATGTGTTCAATTTGCTGCAATGTAAATTTCCATTTACAGAGGCTATTTATAAAGGTGGAGGCTGAGAACAATTTCTGATTTGATACTTGAACAATTTATCTGGTCGCTGCAGCTTTCTAAAAAAAGAGAGAATAATTACATTTGTGTACCAGGTCAACGTAAAGTAAGCCAACTTTCATTAATAAGCATGATATCCTGAAATGTCCCTGCTCTGTGAAGGTCATAGGAAAGCTCAATTGTATGTAAGTATCGTAAAAACTGATTCCCTCAGCCTTATGTCACAATGGATAATACTCTTTATGACAGTCACTGTGAAAAGTCAGAATAAAACTGTATTAACCAAAATTGTCGCCAATTCCATATGCTAGAATATAACTCGTGATTTAATTCTCAAACATTGCTTTAAAAAAACCTTTTAATTCACATAAAACAGAGTTTTCTACAAGGTGGATTGCAACACCAGCTGGGGTTATGAGATAAAATTTGAGGGTCACAATGCTCGGAACCATCATGGCAGTCTTCAAGAGGAGACTCCATCATGTGTCCAGCTCCAAGGTCTCATGCTAAACTTTGTTCTACCTCACTATTCACTGGAGGGGAGTGACCAAATTTCCTAAATAGACAGGCAGGAGGCTAGAAGAACACAGCAAGTCAAGCAACATCAGGAGGTAGAGAAGTCAACATTTCAGATGTAACACTTCTTCAGGACTGGGGGTGGATGTAGGGAAAGCTGCAGATAAAGAGGGTGGCGAGGTCAGTGTGGTGAAGTAGGGATAGGTGAAGACAAATACAGGGTACAACCTGGTTGGTTAATGGGAGGAATGAATCCAGTTGGTGACAGGGGGCAGTGGAAGGTAGAGGGAACGG
This sequence comes from Chiloscyllium plagiosum, assembly GCF_004010195.1. Classification (NCBI taxonomy): domain Eukaryota; kingdom Metazoa; phylum Chordata; class Chondrichthyes; order Orectolobiformes; family Hemiscylliidae; genus Chiloscyllium; species Chiloscyllium plagiosum. Next base: position 21,300,655 of record NC_057735.1, read on the forward strand.
GCTGGGAAAAGAGTCGGGGGATGGAGAGGAACATTGTTTGAAATTGGAGAACTCAGTATTAAGTCCTCTGGGCTGTAGGCTGCCCAGGCGGAAGATGAAGTGTTGTTCCTCTAGTGGTTCATTTTGCCAATGGACCTGGGCAGCCAACAGCCCAGAGGACTCAACAAAGGCTGAGCTATCGAATAAATAGGAATGGAAAATAACCAAACCAACTTTTAATCATTTATTTTTTAATCTACTTTTAACTTCTAACTTTTAATCTACTTTTAAGAGGGACAGAAAATGTAAAAATAGCAAATGCATGTAATACTCAGAATGAATGTATACAAGAAAGGGAGAATCTGAATGGTTCAAGATCATAGTAAATATAATTGTTATATCTGTTATGATCCCAGCTGATGCTATTAACAGGCAAGTCTGATCTTACTACAAAATCTAGCCTATTAGATTATACTTTTCTTATTTTATTTAACATACTGGATATTCACAAACAAAATAAAACAAATCAGGTTGTCTAGATTTCAAAACAACTACAAAAAATATGAAAATACCCAACAAAACAGTTTCAAACTATTCTCAATACAGTGATTCAAATCCAGAGAAATTATCCCTTTGTATCAAATCTGTCCTTGACATTCCTGATTCTCCACAATTTTTTTTTCCTGTGAACTGTGAAGACTTCTTACTTAAATGCTCACAAAACTGAGATCTTAGATTTTATCAGCTTTTAGTATCCTGAGGATTTCTAAACAAACACTCTTGGTCTGGAAGTTGCAACACCTAAACTTAGGTAACTGTACATTCCATTAACTTTTCTACACTGCTTTTTGTGATTAAAAATATGTTTCTGAACCCTGTCAACAATTCCTTCAAACTGCCAAAAAACATTTGAGCACTGAATTTTCTCAGGAAAAAGTTCATTTCATTTTTCTGAATCAAAAACAAGCTGATTTCCCTCGGTGTTCACACCATCTCAATACAAACAATCTTCCAATCACACATTAAGGATTTCCTGCTCTCTAACATATACTGGACATGGTTTACAAGGACTGTCTGATCTAGATTTTTTTAAAAGCCTTCAGTAAAGTAACCAGCCTCTTATGCCATTATTTTAAACTCTAAATATGTAAGTCAGGTATCTTTCATTACATGTTATTAAGTTGAATGGCAACTCCCTCAATAGTAAGGGAGAAATTAAAACAGGTATCTATGGACTAATCTGGGAAATAAATATAAATAACAAAATTATTGTGCTAGGAGATTTAAATTACTAATTAATCAGCACAGAGAAAAATGAATAGAATTACTAAAATATATGAAGGATTTGTTTGTAAAGGAGAGAGTTATTTCTGGAACTAGTTGTGAATGAAATAAATTGAGAAAGCATTCATACAAAAGAAAGTGCTCTGCAATGGAATAAGGCAGAGTTAATAAATGAGAAGGTTGCCAAGCTGAGATGGAAACATCTTTTTTAGAAACAAAGATTACAATTGTAGATTAATATTTCAGAATGCTGTCATTAAATAAGGACTAAAGCTAAAGGAGAACATGTCCACTTTGTTTCTCATGGTTTCGGCAGCTTCTCTGCCAAAACCACAGTAAGCAAATGGGAAGGCACAAAGGTCAATCCCAAATTCTTTTCCACTGGCAGCGAAGGATGGGAGACAAATGAATAAGTTATAAAATACATAGTTGCTGGGTAGAACAAACTAGTGGTACATTAGTAGAATAAATAAATAGCTTCTCTAAGATACAAAGCTGATCAAATAGAAACCAGAGCACAGACACAACAAAACAATAGATGTGATACGAATGAAATAGTTGCCAGTGGATAAGTGAAGCCCAATTAATAAATCACCAGTTAGTTGCTCAACACAGCAGGGATGCAACATACGTTTTCCTCAGCTAACTTACTCTTAGATTTAACATGAAATTGTTGGAAATCATGCATGACGTCAAAAGTTTTAGCTGACATTGAGGTCTTCGCACTTCATTCAGTAATGTTGCAGATTATCACTTGAGATATCACTGTGAATCTATAGAATGCACCATTTCAAGGTAGAAAGGAAAGTACAATGCCAGTCAAGTCAGCCATTAAAGCAGAACAGAGTCACATTAATAATAAAGAGGAGTATAGACACCAAATTTCTACAAGCCAGCATTTATGTATTAAAATAAAGTACTACAATAAATAATAAATACAATAAAGTACTACATATTTGAGAATTTGCTGAAAAAAACAAAATGTTTTCCTTTCCCCTGAGATGCCTCTTCCAAATGGTATGCATGCATGAGGATTGAAGCTGGAGTCAGCAGTATGGACTACATTAATCCAAAGGTGCAAAAAATGATTGAAGCACTTGACTGCCAGCACAGAATTGTGTTAATTGCTTAATTTGAAAATCTGTTATCAGCACTGGAGTCTGCCATTAAATACTAATGCATCATGAAACAAACATACATATACAGACACATGCTTCTTTTACACCCAACCAGGGTGTGACCCACACTTAGCACAATTTATTAATATTTACTTATTCTCCTTATGATTTGCATTTATTATCACCTTCATCGTTGTTGGTGTGCATTAGCAAGAGATAGAAAACAGTAAATGCTGAAAATTACATCATCTTACCCATGAGAATGGAAGGCACAAATAAGGTGAATGGACTTTAATTACTTTCTCTTGTGATTCTTTCTCATGCCTTATGACTGAATTTGAAAAGAAGTCACATGAGACATGTTATGAAATATCTTCTGAAAATTCTTATTCACTGGATAAATAAATGGACTATCATAAATTTAATCAATTAATTCTTCAAAATTTTGTATTTCAAACAAAGCCATTTTAACAAATTCATGCTGGCTGTCCCCAAATATTCCATGCATTACTAAATGTTCTTCAAGTGCATTTTGAATTAGAGGCCATGTCTAACACAAATCAGAGTATAGAATTGGACATGGTGATATTCAATCAGGAAATGTTTTATGTGACAAGAAGCTATCTTCAACATACCAACATTCATGTTTTACTCAGAAAGGACAATCCACTTCAAGGAGGCGGGTTGGCATTTTAGAATTATTTATTGGAGCTGGCACACTCTGAATTAATCTGCTTTGCCAGTTTTATGGGGAGCAGCTGAGCTTCCCAAGCTTCAGGTTATCAGCAGTTCAATGAAGCAGGGACATATTTGAGGAGAAGCCAAGTTCTCTCATCTCATCACTTGTGTGCTTTTCCCAAGTTTTCCAGCTATCAGGCCACTCAACGAACCCTGCAGTTCCACCCAAAATAAAAGGCTAACCCATCAATATGACTAACTTCTAGATGTGGACACCTTGACATGGTATAGAAAGGAACCAGTTTCCCAATCAAAACTCTGCTTCCCCAATTTTGAGTCACACTCAGTAAATATTCAGTCCTAAACGTTTGTCTACAACTGATGTTAAATTAGTTGAAATACCCTGCAGTCCCTACATGAACAAAAGTCCCCAGGTCTTAATTTTGCAAAACTAAAAGAATTTAAACATTGTGGTCAGCCTCTGTTATCTCTGTGTCAACAGTTTCATGTGATGAGTTTAATAGCTATTGCTTAAACTAAAACTTACTACATCGTAGGTCACATGACTATGTCAAGCCAGAATATATAGAATTTCTCCAAACATCCCCCTTTTCATAAATAAAACATTTTCATATACTATCATTTTTAAATACAAATTACTCATACATGATCAACAAAGGTAATTATTTTACATGAACAAAACCTATTTGTGCTCTCACACCTTTGTCTGTCCCTTCAGACATGCATTCTTTTAAGCATGCAAATCTTCTAATGATAAATGTGTATATTTTTGTTGGCGATATGTCGAATCCATTCAGTCCTGCAGTGATATTACTGCACTGGGAAATATTGTTCCTGTGATAAATGCTATTGCAAGGGTAACAGCAATTGCTGATCCAATTCCTCTATATGGTGGAGATCTGGAACTAATGGTTATTCTGTATTTGATGTAGTTGACAGCATTACATCTTCTTCATTAGCTGCCTGCAGTGAAGGACCAATAATTTTTGACATATGTATATGTCTTCAGTTGCAATGGTACAGCTGGTTGTTCACCTTCACAATGTACAATCTAGGTAACAACTGCTCTGCATAGCATCACGTTGCCACAAGGATGACTCTTATTCAGATATTGAATGTTTGTATTCTGACTGCTCTCCAATCCTCAGCTCTGATAACAAATTGAAAGTGAACTTTTGATCTCTGTCTTTTCACTTAAATTCGGTCTCAATCTGCCTCATTGGCATCTTGCTGCAAAGTGTCTTCATTGTTGATATTATGGTACCTCAGCACTGGTGTTGTCGTCATTATTTGGTTGTTTCTAGTGAAAGCTGCTTCGTGTTATGTGCCCTAATAGGACTGCATTACCTAAGCAGTGAACTTGCATAGAGGTTCCAGTCTGTTAACAAATTAGGGAAAAAAAATTAGTGTAGAAGGTCATAAACTCTATCCAGCATTGCCCTGCTGTTGCAGATGTTAGTTGGTACATCGCTAGTCCGGCTTTCATTTTGTCAGGATATGAACAAGGTCCTTTCACTGTTCTTGAATTCCTAGTCTTAATTCTTAAATTGCATATTTTTCTTCTTCAGCTTCATAGTCACCTTGTGAGTTCTCTCAAGCAGTCACACTAGATTCTAATCTTGGTCTACAAAGCCCTCTTCCAGCATATCTCCAAATCATCTTTGGACTTGACAATGCCAGTCTATTATGAAGGGTAGAGTGATTTATCAGAATCATTGTCTGGCACTTCTCCAGCAGCCATCTTTATAAGTTTGTTTTGTCTTTCTTTCTAGCTAAACAAATGCATGCAAAGTGATTCAGCTTCTTACAGTTGGGGCATTGTTTTCCCCGATGCTAGACATGCTTTGTTTTCACTTGTATGAATTCCTGTGCAATATTTATATCGTGTGTTCTGACTTTGATCTTTCTGCAATTATTCAGTTATTCCTCTTCCTTTCTATAATGTTGCTCATTAGGCCTCAAATGACTTGCAACATATAGTAAATCCCCATCTATTCTCCCATATATACATTCTAGTTGGTTGTGCACTATGTCAGATCTGGTCCCATACTGCTACTTTAGTTGAGGGTAACCTTCTTTCTCTGCAGACAAGCTGTCATGGCAGAACATCTGAGACCCAAGACATTCCTCTCTCTGATCACATCATCTCTTTGTCCAAATTCACAGGATTCAGCTCAATGCTTTTGTGCCGTCATATACTGATCAATGTTTTCAATTTCCCTCCGAGTTCTGATGTTGTAGGCATGCCACTCATATGTAATGCTTACTATAGGGTTAAAAATATATGTTCAAGGTGTTCACAATTTCTGAAGTTTGGCATTTCTGTTCCATATTAATGTATCAAAACCACAAGAACACAAAGACTTGATTTAATTCATAACACCACTGATCCCATAACTTTCCATTCAGAAGCAAGTATTGCCATCAACTAAATCATGCAGAGACAAAGACCTGTGTTTTCCCAATGTAAATCTGGCAGGTTCTGTTTGGTTATTGCTGGGTCAGGAACTGGTGACATGGATGCAGCACTAAATATGATATAAAAGCAGCTTGAAATTGTCAGATTAATGGTCAGTAATATTGCTCTTAATTGATGATTTCAAGTACATCTGTGCAGATTCAATGTGGCCTCTCATCCATCAATTAATGGATATGTGTACCAGCACAGATATTATATTCTGTATACTCATTTCTGACAGAAGCAAGCTTACTAACACTTTTGATGTTAATTCTAAGGATATAAATAAATACATGTAAAAGACTTAAGTCAGGAATAAGAAATAATAACAGCTGAGAAGAAAGTAACAGGAGGGCGAGAGAAGAAAAAGAAATTGAAAATAAAGGCAAATTATTAAACACCTATTCTTCCAACCTCTTCGCCCGAATGTGACATCATAATGCCTGGAAGAGGACAAAATCCAAGGATAAGGCTGAGTATTGGCTTGAAAAAACCTTATTTTAAATTCAAAATTTGGCTTAAATTTACATATTTTAATATGACAGATTAAAGCTATTGGCAAGTATAACGTCATTTTATTAAAGGGCAGTTTCAATCAATGTATCTGCATCCAAGCCAAAGTTAATTTATCGACTAAAGGTAACAAATGAAAATAAAGCATTTAAGCCAAATACAAAGGAAACTAGTGCCTTGCTGTTCCTATGTGCCTACAAATCAAGTCATCAGATTAATAGTTGGGTCACATGCTCATGCCCCATATTCTGATGGCTAGGTTAGGTCCTAAAGAGGGAAAGGAAACCGGCCACCAAAAAATATAAAATCATGATGGCTAGTGCATTCCTTCATACAGGCAAAAGTGAGGACTGCAGATGATGGAAACCAGAGTTTAGATCAGAGTGGTGCTGGAAAACACAGCAGGTCAGGCAGCATCTGAGAAGCAGGAGAATCGACATTTCGGGTAAAAGCCCTTCATCAGGAATCCTTCACAGAAACCACTTCACAAGGAAATTAAGCCCAAAATTGATTCTCCTCAAAAATAAAGCTTTAATCCCTCAAGAATGAAATGATTCTGTTTAAATGTTCAACAGTGCTCAGGGACTATATACAATAATCAGGATTAGTTGACCATAACAGAAGGAATGATGGGGTTGATAAATGAAAGCTAGCATCTGCCAAAAAGTACAGAGCAAATGTGATCAAAATGTCAGTGCAGTCAGCAAAAATGAAAACACATAACCTTTCTGGCAAAGTCTGCAGCAGCTTGGAAGTTTGATGTTCCACATTGAATAAACCAATGGATTATTTTGTGCAATTAGCCTTTAAGTTGATGGATAATGTAACATTGCTTTTGAATTCTTAACCAGCATTAATCTTGATTAGGTTGATATACATGGAGATAATGTATATCTTTTATCAAGAGATTTATGGTTTCATTAGAAAGGAATCAAAAATACTGAAAGAACCATGGGTAGCAACTAGCTGTTCATTAATTCATGACATTTTGTAAAATGCTTATTAATAGCTATAGACGACTATGTTGTCAAATGTCAAATGAAAGTAAATAAAACACTACCTTTAATCAATTGACTTTGGAGGAAAAATATGTGAATTTGTCAGTAGTTGCTGGAAAAGCTCAGCAGGTCTAGCAGCATCTGTGAAGAGAAATCAAAGTTAATGTTTCAGGTCCAGTGACCCTTCCTCGGACCTTTCCAAGGAAGGGTCACCGGACCCAAAATGTTAACTCTGATTTCTCTTCACAGATGCTGCCAGATCTACTGAGTTTTTCCAGCAATTTCTGTTTTTGTTTCTGACTTACAGGATCCACAGTTCTTTCAGTTTGAAATTGTCAGTAGTTTGGTTTGAAGATTCTTAAGCTTGACCGTAGAGTTTTCTGTATTATCAGATAGCCCAAGTTTAAACAACAAATTTGACTACATTATTTTCAAATTTGGTCAGAACTTTAACTTGGAGCCACTTTATTTACTGAGAGCCCAAATCAGCAGTTCATTAAATGCAGCCTCTCCAGAGTTTCAACAGTGATTGAAACTATTTTACCACAGAAATTGTCAGAATGAATTTCAGTTTTGTCCTTATTAGAAGTTGACAGAAGTGCCTAACTAACATCTCATTTGATAGCAAGAAATAAAACAATGACATTAATGTTAGCCAAAGATGCTAGAACCATTCATGACCACTTAAAGCGGCTCTGCCTGAGAGAAGGTAGTACAACACAGACCAGCATTTGGATCAGGTTTGCATTTGGTTTTTCTCCATTGCACCCTGGCACTGTACTTACCAAGTGAATGATGTGAACAGCATAATAAAGCTTTCTTTCTTGCCAGATACTATCTGGCGATGACATTTATCAAATCATATACAGTGCCAACCAGTGAAATCTTGCATAAGCAGTACAATTTATTAGTTTTAATCAAGAATTAGTACAGTGGAAGTAAGTTTGTGCGAAAATTTGTAGCTCGGGTGCTCGTTGTTGTGGTTCTGTTCGCCGAGCTGGAAGTTTTTGTTGCAAACGTTTCGTCCCCTTGTGGTATGTCCTCGTTCCTTGGTCTTTCTCTTAGGCATCTGTTGATGAAGTTGAGCGGGTCTCCGTTTTTGGCGAATACCTTGTATAGGTGTTCCTCTTCTTCTTTTTTCAGTTCTGGTGTACTGCAGTGTGTTGTGGCTCTTTTGAATAGTGTCCTGATGCAGCTTCGTTTGTGTGTGTTGGGGTGGTTACTTTCATAGTTTAGGACTTGGTCTGTGTGTGTGGCTTTCCTGTATACCCTTGTAGTGAATTCTCCGTTCGGTGTTCTCTGTACCATCACATTGTAAACTAATGTAGTGTACAAAATACCATGCAAGGTCTGCACAAAACACTATATAGGACAAACAGGAAGACAGCTAACAATCCGCGTACATGAACATCAACTAGCCACGAAACGATACGACCAGCTATCCTTAGTAGCCACACACGCAGACAACAAGCAACAATAATTCGACTGGGACAACACTACTATCATAGGGCAATCCAGACAGAGAACAGCCAGGGAATTCCTAGTGGCATGGCATTCATCCACAAACTCCATCAACAAACACATCGACCTGGACCCAATATACCAACCACTACAGCGGACCGCTGAAACTGACAACCAGAAGCGGCAGGGACAGACCACTATAAACACCGGAGGAAACATCAAAGAAGCGCTTCGCAGGAGGCTCCCAAGCACTGATGATGTCACCTAGCCAGGGGACGAAACGTTTGCAACAAAAACTTCCAGCTCGGCGAACAGAACCACAACAGTGGAAGTAAGTTGTATCTTCAGAAATTATTCTGTAGAACCTTTGTCTCATTTATTATTAAAATGGAAATAACACAACTGTTGAAAAGTATGTGAAGGCTATTAATCATCTCTGCTTATTTGTATTTCTGACTATCTTCTGAGAAAGCATTAGGGGGTATGCTAATGATGGTTACAAAATCTGATGAAATTTGCACAAAATTATAATGCTTGATGAAAGTTTCATGAATAAGCAAAGATGCTGATGTCAAGTTTATAGTTGACAAATTGTTTAGACAAATGCAAATGTAAAAAATAGGGTCCAATAACACTTTCTATACAATTGCTCAATTCAGGTGCAATAATGGAGCAAGTTCATCTATTACCAAATGGACCAAATGCTTCAATTTACCAAATACAGTTAATGAAAGCATCAACTGTGTACTTTTTCAAAACATATTTGCTTCTTTCATGCTTAAGAAGGAGTGATTGGCTTTCACTCAAACAAATTTTTTCACAACTGCTTGTTGACCCACCCATGTTGAAAAATGTGGTGCTGGAAAAACACAGCAGGCCAGGCAGCATCCAAGGAGCAGGTGTTGACCCACCCATCCCCATTTTCCTACTTTGCTGTCCCAACACAGTGGCTTAATGCAGTGAACAGAGCACTGCATTCCCCATCAGTCCAATTATTAACTGGATACTATCCACAAAACTTTCAAGTTCCAGTATTGGATAAAGATTAGTGGGTGAAAAGTCACAGACTCTATGTCCACACATTTCCCTGTAAGTATTGTCCTGTGAGCACCAGTCCACATCAGGAGAATAAAATAACTTTAGATACTTTTACAGTTATACTAGCATGCCCACCTGACTGATATCTTAATGATGTTAACACTTTTTAAATTTGTTAATGGGATATGGGCATCACTAATTGAGTCAGTATTTATCCTCCTTCAGAGCTACCTTGCTGCAGGTATGAGGTCACATGCAGGCAAAGCCAGGAATAGCAGATCTCCTTCCCAAAAGGACATTAGTGAATATGATGGATTTTAACAATAATTGACAGTGGTTACCTTGTCACCATTAGACTAGTTTAATCTGGATTGTTATTGAATTCAAATTTTAACTACCAGTCATAGTGGGTTTTGAACACCTAACTCAAACATTAGCCTGGGATTCTGGATTACCAGCCCCATTACCCATTATGCCACCACCTGTCCACAAATGAGATAGGTGCATGTTAAAGTTTCAACTGTGACAGTGCTCATTGTCCCTTTTAAAATTCAACCAATATTGATTGTAACCCATCCCATGTTTGAATTTTCCAACCAAACTGCTGGAAATTTGCACGTCAGTTTTAGTTTATCCAGTAGAATGTGTGCCATCCACCATCCTCAACAGAGGATTGGCATTTCTGTTCAATTGCACTGTTTTATTTTCTGTACAATGCTTTCAATATTAGCACTAGAGGTAAAAGAGATTGTGGAATTTTAAATACAAATTGCATTCTGTACAAGTTTAATTTAATTGAAAAACATTGGGCTGGATTGTTGTAGGGAAACATTGCATAATGGATTAGTACTTCAGAACTCCGAACTAATATTTTGAGAATGTGGATTTGGGTCCCACCATAGCATATGGTGAGATTTGAACTTAATTTAAAAACATGGAGTTAAAAGCAGGCCTAATGATGATCATATAACAACTATCATAAAACCCATCTGATTCAGTAATGTCCTTAAGTAAGGGAAATCTGCCATCCTATATGTGACTCCAGACCCACAGCAATATTGTTGACTCTTAACTGTCCATGGAAATTGCTGATCAAGTCATTCAGTTCAAGGGCAGTTAGAGATGGCCAACAAATGCTGACCAAGCTGGCATGCCTGTATCCCATGTACCAATTTCAAAAACAAATTGCAGGGTCCCATTGACATATTTGAAGTGGGATGCTTGTAAAATATAATGAATGGCATTCCCACCACCTTCTTGCGCACTCCCAACTTGTCTGTCATTTTATGGTAGGCAAATTAGAAAACCCATGCTACATGAGCCTAAGAAGACCTTTAAGTGGCAAACGAGTTACCACTAACAGCATCTCTTCACCTTTGCCGCTATCTTACAAGTGGCAGGGGAAGGTCCAGACCAAGTGATAGCTTGCCAACTTTTACTGTGCAGACAGGTATCAAATAAGAGGCAATATGCTCACTGGACTTTAATAATATCCCTTTTCCTAAACTTTCCATCACTAGCTTCACAATCCCAGTCTTTCATTCTCCTTAATAGCCTCACTAGGTCTGGCCAGTCAGAACTACCAATACCCTGGATTTATCTATCAGTCTGAGCTCCACCACCTTTCACCTTTGGAGATTGCCTATCGTCCCAGCATTGACTTACACTCAAACTTGATACTGCTGAGACTAGAGCTGCCAGTCAATCAGACTGGTCAGTAGGTCTCTAAAGTGGGATTCTTCCTCACATGGAGTCAGAAGTCTCGACTTTAAAAACAACGAGTGTTCCTTTCTGAATAAATTGACAGCTCGGAAATGGATTTCGGATAGTCAGGTTCATTTATCAGTTGGTGGGTCAGGGAATGTGGCACCTTGTAAAATCCAGCCTATGATATTGGAATCAAACCCCAACACTCGGATGAACTCATCACCATTGGAAGTTTCTGATGATTGCACCCTTTTGAGGAACTCCAAAAATTAAACTGGACCATTTGATTGATTGATTGATTGATTGACTCATTGTTGTCATACATACCGAGATACAGTGCTGGAAATGTGTTGCTGGAAAAGCGCAGCAGGTCAGGCAGCATCCAGGGAACAGGAGAATCGACGTTTCGGGCATAAGAAGGGCTTATGCCCGAAACGTCGATTCTCCTGTTCCCTGGATGCTGCCTGACCTGCTGCGCTTTTCCAGCAACACATTTCCAGCTCTGATCTCCAGCATCTGCAGACCTCACTTTCTCCCCATACCGATATACAGTGAAAAGTGTTGTTTTGAGTGCTATATAGGGAGATTGTACCATACAATCTGAGTCAGGGTAGCAAAACAGAGTGCAGAATACAGTGTTCCAGCCACTGAGAAGGTGCAGAGAGAGAGAGAGAGAGATCAAAATAAACATTTAAGGGGTTCATTCAAAGTCCGTTAACAGCGGGGAAAGAAGCTGTCCTTGAATCTTTGGACATTTATTCAAATTTTTATATCTTCTGCCTGACAGAAAAGGGTGGAAGAGAGTATAACCAGGGTGGGAAGGGTCTTTTATTATGTTGGTTGCTTTCTTGATGTAGCAGGTAGTACAGATGGAATCAATGGATGAAAGATTGATTTGTGTGATGAATTGGGCTGTGTTTACAACTGTCTGTAGGTTCTTGTATTTTGGGAAGAGTAGAAGGACAACAATAGATACGTTTTAATAGGCTCTGAAAATAACTTTTGTTTTAATATAAGAATCAAATAAATGACTATTATACTCTGATCTAACTAAAAATAATTTTGTGTATGTTTGAAGGTGATTTTGAATCATTCAGAATCACATTACTTATATGCGGTAGATTGATGCCAGGATTTAATTTATTTTGTCAAACTCAATTTCAGTTACGTGAATCAAATTTACCAAGTTAACACACTCAAAGCAAATTATTTTTAAACATGCAACTGTTTTACAAATGGTACTCAATCACATTGATTAATGGCTGATTTTGTATTCAGTGAAATGCAAATAAACTTGAGTGAAACAGAGTGGCACGGTGGCTCAGTGGTTAGCACTGCTGCCTCATAGCACTCGGGACCCGGGTTCAATTCCCGCCTCAGCAACTGTCTGTGTGGAGTTTGCACATTCTCCCTGTGTCTGTGTGGGTTTCCTCTGGGTGTTCTGATTTCCTCCCACAGTCCAAAGATGTGCAGGTTAGGTGAATTGGCCATGCTAAATTGCCTGTAGTGTTAGGTGTAGGGAAATGAGTCTGGGTGGGCTGCTCTTCAGAGGATCGGTGTGAGCCGAAGGGCCTGTTTCCACACTGTAGGGAATCTAATCTAATTAGGGAAAGAAATTTCAAAACAGGTTTAAGTTAGAGCACAACCATTGCTAGAATCGCCAGTTGCATTCAAGGTGGGAAGGTTACACTTAGAACTTCAGCCCAAAAGTCGAAGTGCAAGAATACCATTATTAACCCATTAGGGAGGAGAAAGTGAGGTCTGCAGATGCTGGAGATCAGAGCTGAAAATGTGTTGCTGGAAAAGCGCAGCAGGTCAGGCAGCATCCAGGGAACAGGAGAATCGACGTTTCGGGCATAAGCCCTTCTTCAGGAGAGGGCTTATGCCCGAAACGTCGATTCTCCTGTTCCCTGGATGCTGCCTGACCTGCTGCGCTTTTCCAGCAACACATTTTCAGCAACACATGCAGCTAAGACTGCATAGCCTACCAATATCGAGCTAACTTTTTCTTTGACAGTCACTATTTGGTTATGGCTATCCAATAAAATATGCACTTTATCCTTCACCAAATTGAGGACTTTTATGACTTTAAAATAATTGCTAATGGGAATTTGATAAAGAACATTTGAACAAACTAAGGTATTGACATTTCACCTCCAAATCTCTCTGAACTAAATGTCTACAGTGACAGATCCTTATTCCACACTCCCCTGTCCTAAGATCTTTAACATGTTGGGGGCTCACAATTAATCTTGCAGCAGCAGCTATGTCTCATAAGTTTACAAATGACTTCTTAATTCTTCAGGTCCTATGTATGACAATAGACAGCAAGATTCTGTCATTGCCTTCAATCTATCACAATCTATTTGTCTCCAGCCCAAATGGCCTCCCACTCTATGCAATCTTCCTTAAATGTACCTCACTCGCCAGCCTATCCTTACTTCCCATCTGGTAGCATCTACAAAACTGCAACTTTTAAGGGTCTATGTCCTGGAGATAAAAGTCAAGAGTGTGGTGCAGGAAAAGCACAGCAGGTCAGGCAGCATCTGAGGAGCAGAAGAATCAACGTTTCGGGCAAAAGCCCTTCATCAGCACCACACTCTCGACCCTGATCTCCAGCATCTGCAGTCCCTACTTTCTCCTGGAGATGAAATAACAGTCTCAACCATCTCTCTGTCATAATAGTCCCATGGGTGCTTCTGACCAGTTCATTGGAGCACTTTTTCATTGGTAATGTTGTCTCTCCATATGATGCCCAAACAATTATGTAGAAAGCATTGGTGAAAGACATTCAGTTTATGTGACTCCTTTGCTGTTCTTTTCTATGTCTCAAAGAAAAGATTGTGGTTGTACTATCATGTTTTCTGGAGTCACAGCTTTGTGGCTGCATTAATAATATTGGATGTCCAGTCCATGTCAAACAGCTGGAAGACTGATACTGCTTCCATGGATATGGATCACTACATCACCCTCCCTTGAGATGTTACTTCCTAGGTAGGGGAAGTAATGGATATCATTGAAGTTCAGTTGCTCGGTAGTTATTGAGGGGGTGGGGAGTGCACATTGCTGCCTCGGTCTTCTCACAACAGATATGCAGACAAACCTTGATAATAACACTGTCAAGACTACTGGTCAGATCATGGAGCATGCACAAGTCTTTGACCAGTAAGACATTGAAGTGAGGTGAAAGTGACAACCCTTGACATTGAGGCCACCTTCGGTCGAGGGTGGCATCAAGGAGTCCCAGCAAAACCATGAGCATCCAAGGGAAAATTCGCCACAGTTTGGAATCATACATAGCAGATAGGAAAATGGCTGTGGTTGATTTTGTCGGATACTGAAGCAATCCATGTTCAAATACAACAGGCTCTGGACAATATCCAGAATTAAATTGACAACTGGCAAGTAACATTCATACCACACACATGCCAGGCAATGACCATCTCCATTAAGAGACAATCTAACCACCACCAACCGCTTGATATTCATTGTGTTACCATCAGTGAATCGCCCCACTATTAATAACCCAGGAGTTACCATTGACCAGAAACTCAACTGGACTCTTCACATAAAATATAGTGGCTACAAGAGCAGGCCAGAGATTAAGAATTTTGTCGTGAGTGACTCATCTCTTGACTCCCATTCCACTGTCTACTATTCTCAAATCACAACTGAGGAATGTGATGAAGTAACGCCCTCCTCCTCCCCCACACCCCCCCCCCCCCACCCCACTTATCTGGATGTGTGCAGCTACAACAACACTCAATAAGTTTGATACTATCCAGGAAAACGCAGGGGTGCACAAACATCCACTCTCTCCACCACTGATGCTCAGTAGTAGCTGTGTATACTATCCAGAAAGTGCACTGCAAAAATTCACTAAAGATCCTTAGACAGCACATCACAAGGACACAATCACTTCCATCCAGAAGGATAAGGCCTGCAGGTACATGGTAGCACCACCACCTGCAAAGCCACACAACATCCTGACTTGGAAACATATCGCCATTCCTTCACTGTTGTTAGGCCATATCCTAGAATTTCCTCCCTAAGGTTATTGTGGGTCAACCTAAAATAAGAAAGCAGCTCATCATCAGCTTTACAAGGGCAACTACAGATGGATAATAAATGCTGGCCAGCCAACAATGTCCACACTCCATGAATGAATGTAAAAAAAATGCAAAATCCAGGTCAATCAACCAGTGTTACCACTGGATATCAAAGTCTGTGCCCAAAAATGTTGCCTTCATGATGAAATCAATAAGCAACAGGAAAAGAAACAGGGACAATTTTGCACTGTTTTGTATCTCTGGCTGCAGTATTAAAAACTACCATAAAATGAATTCAGCACAATTTATAAACTGGGACAGATTGCATATACAGGGTTTAAGCTTCAAGCTGAAGGATATTATTGCTCATCTTTCACTTCTCAGGGGTCCTCTGTCAAATTTATATTGTAGCCTTCAAACCAGTATGATATCTATCCCACATTTTATTATAACACATTTCTTAAAGTTCTTAGAGTAACATGGAGAGAGTAAATTGATCTAAAGCAAGAATGCAAACACAATATTATATTTAAATAAACTTTTATTATGATTCCACAGATTATTTTTCATTCATGATTCAGTTTTGTTTCCTACTGTCCAATATTGCCAATTCTAATTTAGATCACATTTTATACATGCATACTTGCCTAAATGTAGGTAGTGCAAAAATGCTGCTCATTTTTGATGTCCCATAATTTCCAGTTAAAAATTAAAATAGAGATTAAAGTTTATGTAAACCATAATTGTGGTGCAACATTAAATGTTACCATATCAACAAACGTTACCATACCAAATGACAGAACAGGCTTGAGGTGCTGATTTGCCTTTTCCTGCTCCTACTTCTTTTGTCATTACTGGATGTGGTGAAGTGTATTGCTAGTATCAACACTGGCACACACTGATTCAGAAGCTATAGAAAGATTTATAGAACGTCACGAGATAATGAGAGAAATTGATGGCTAAAGCAACAGTTCATACTGTAATTTAGCATAAATTAATCCTTTTGAAATATTTGTTTATATATTAATGTATGAGAAAGGCATATCCTGGACCAAGGTTGATTGAGGAACAAAATGAAACCAAGAAAATAGAAGATTGCACCCAACTTTTCAATATTTGTTAGGTATTTGGTGTAAACTATAAAGCTGCAGATAATCTGAGGTAACAAAAAGATATGATGGCCATTGGTTTGGTCTCACTGATACCACTGAAAATATGATCTTTGATTAATTTGTTTTTAACAGTTTATGTGTTAGATTCTAAATTACCTGAAAATCATAAAATAGCAAATTTTGTTAATAAGAATTTAATTTGATTTGGCAACTAAATGTATTCCACACTAGTGGAGCCCAATTAAATTGGGAATAGACATGGGTAAAGAAACATCTAGTTGCAAATAGTATGCCTTTCCATGGGGCTATATATTTGTTCTTTCACTTTCCCAGTCATTCTTCTGCTTCGACATTTTTTGCAATAGCACATGCAAGAAGTAACTCACAATACAAACACTGATGTCAACTCATATACTACCAATCTATGCTGATGTATACTGAAGTCTAATTCTAGAATCTTGTGTCAAAAGTTTATAAAACAAAAAATTACATTTCGATAAGTTAACAAAATATGTTGGAAATATCATTGGCAACTAATGTACATTTTTGAAAAAATAATGTTACTTAGAAACGTTACTTATAAATACATTTTTAAAGAAAGTTTCTAAGAAAATGTTGAATTATGAAGTTTGAATTAGAGTGCTTTATGATTTACTGGCAGAAAGTGAGAAGTATGGAATCAAAATTAACACATAAACTGTTAAAAAAAATCAAGGATCATACAGCCATCACATATTTTTGTTCCCTCAGATTATCTGCAGCTTTATGGTTTACACCAATTATCACTCAAATATTGAAAGTAATTGTGCCTTCAAATTTTTGTGAACATTAGCGTCTCATTTTTGTATGCTTTAAATTCCAGAATTCCATTAGTACTGCACATATCTTACAAGATCAAGAAATAAAATCATTCTTATTCTATTTCAAAAGTAAGAAAACAAAAATAATCTGAATGAATCATTCTCTGACTAGTGAAAAATATTGCCTGATCAAATATATTATTTAATTGATAAAGGCAGAATTGTACTTGCGCATTTCAACTAAAAATAGCTGGTTATCTATAGCTTTCAGATATCTTGAATATCTGAATATATACCATCATTATTTTTCACACATTCACATAAGCAATGAATCGTGTCTGAACCATAATATCACCAAATTTCACAGACATGGCACCTTTTATTTACAAGGAGAAAGTGAGAACTGTAGATACTGAAGATTGTAGGAGGTGGAAATGACGGAGGATGATGTGTTGTATCCAGAGGTTGGTGGGATGCAAGTTGAGGACCAGGGGAGTTCTGTCCTTGTTGAGATTGGAGGGGGCAGTTCAAGGGCAGAGGTGCAGGAAGTGGAGGAGATGCGCTGGAGGGCATTGTTGACCAAGTGGGAGGGGAAATCTCTGAAATATACACACTAATGAACCCTACAGCCTTGTGGCCAAACAATTCAACTCCCCCTCCCACTCTGCCAAGACATGCAAGTCCTGGGCCTCCTCCACCCCAAATCCAAGCCACCCGACGCCTGGAGGAACAATACCTCATCTTCCGTCTTAAGACCCTCCAATCTCACAGGATCAATGTCGATTCCACCAGTTTCCTGATCTCCCTTCCCCCTATCTTATCCCAGATCCAACCCTCCTACTAGGCACTGCCCTCTTGACTTGTCCTACCTGTCCATCTTCCTTCTCACCTGTCTGCTTCACGCTCCACTCCAACCTATCAGCATCACCCTCCACCTCCATCTACCTATCACATTTCCAGCTACCTTCCTCTCAGCCCTACCCCTCTCCCATTTATCACTCAGCTCCCTTGGCACCCCACCCCCACACCAACATTCTTAATGAAGAGCTTATGCTCGAAACGCCGACTCTCCCACTCCTTGGATGCTGCCTGACCGGCTCTGCTTTTCCAGCACCACACTTTTTGATCTCTGAATTACAAGTCTGTCACAGCTAACAGTTTGAGTAGCACAATTTTTGTCCTGCAATTTTTGCTTATCAGAGGTAAGGTAAATATAGAAACATAGAAGATAGGAGCAGGAGGAGGCCAGTCAGTCCTTTGACCCTGATCCACCATTCACCACAATCATGGCTGATCAACCAACTAAACCCTGCTTTCTCCCCAAAACCTCTCATCCCATTCACCCCAAGTGCAATATCTAGCTGTCTCTTGAATATATTCAATGCTTTGGCATCAATTAATTCCTGTGGAAATGAATTCGACAAGCTCACCCCTCTTTGGATGAGATATTGTCTCCTCATCCCTGTCCTAAATGGTCCACCCCAAATCCTCAGACTGTGACCCGTGATTCTGGACACACCCACCACTGGGAACATCCTCCCTGCATTTATCCTGTCCAGTCCTGTTGAATTTTATACGACTCTGAGATCCCCCCTCATTCATCTGAACTCCAGCAAAAACAATCCTAACTTAGTCAATCTTTCATCATACACCAGTCCCACCATCCCTGGAATCAGCCTGGTAAACCTCCATTGCCCCCTCGAGAGAGTAAGAGCATCTTTCCTCAGAAAAGGAGACCAAAGCTACATACAATATTCTAGGTATGGCCTCACCAAGGCCCTGTATAACTGAAACCACACATCCCTGCTCCTGTACTCAAGACCTCTCCCAATGAAAGCCAACATACCATTTGCCTTTTTTACTGCCTGCTGCACCTGCATGCTTACCTTCAGCAACTGGTGCGCAAGGACACCCAGGTCCCACTGCACTCTCCTCTCTCCCAATTTACAGCCATTCAGGTAGTAAGCTACCTTCTTGGTTTTGGTTCAGAGGTGAATAAACTCACATTTATTCAAATTATACGGCATCTGCCATTGATTTGTCCACTCACCCAACTTGTCCTGATCATGCTGAAGTATCTTTGCATCCTCATCACAGTTCACCCTCCCACCCAACTTGATATCATCTGCAAACTTCGAGATGTTACATTTTGTTCCCTCATCTAAATCATTAATATATATTGTGAATTTTCGGGGTCCCAACAGCAATCTCTGTGGTACCCCACGAGTTAGTACTTGCCAATTCAAAAAGGACACATTAATTCCTACTCTTTATTTCCTTCCTGCCAACCAGTTTTCTATCCACCTCAATAAATGTCCCTCAATCACATGCAATTTAATCTTGCACAAAAACCTCTTATGTGGGATTTTGTCAAATGCTTTCTGAAGTCCAAATACATCAATTTGACTGGCTCCCCCTTGTCAATTCTACTAGTTACATCTTCATAGAATCCAGCAGATTTGTCAAGGATGATTTTCCCTTCATAAATCCATGATGACTCTATCTAATCCTGCCCATAACTTCAATGAGAATTATTATTAATAATAATTCAGCACAATTCTTTTTATTTTTTCCTCACTGTAGTGATTAGGACAGGGTCAACCAGGTAGACCTCACAGAGTATGAGCTCCCTGATTGGGGCTGTTGACCTGGTGCAATCAGGGAGTCCTGGCTGTCAGATATAAACAGGATACATCAGGGGTTCTGTTCACTCTAGTGCTGGTTCTGAGCTAATTGGGTCAGTGTCATGTGTACTATGCAGCTATAAATAAAGGGCCTGAAGAAGGGCCTGTGCCCGAAACGTCGAATCTCCTGTTCCCTGGATGCTGCCTGACCTGCTGTGCTGTTCCAGCAATAAAGTTTCAACTATAAATAAAGGGTGACTTGGTAATGGAATACCAGTCTCCACGGAGTTATTTCACTCACCATATTTGATATGTATGAAATATGAGCTGAATGAGGCCTTGTATCTCCTCAAGTCAGTTCTGCCCATTCAATAAAACCCTATCTCCATAAACATTGATCCCCTCCAAAAAACAAATTAAATATATGCCTTATAAATATTATATTGATATAGTTATACTTAAAACAAATATCTCACCGACCTTAGGATATAAAAAATGGTGTTAGTGTTTATAAAACTAAAAGGCCATAATAATTCACTGAATTCCAGATTTTTATCATGAAAAATCAATTAAACCTTTTTGAAAGAAAGTTAATATTCTGATTCATCTGTAAATCCAAAATAACATTAGTTTTAAAAGCTTTGGTGCTAAGGACGAACCTGAAATTGCAATGATGCCAGGGAAGTTAAGACATTGCAACATTTCTGAGGAGAAAGATATGAAAAATGACTTTCTTACCTCCCTCCACCCCCAAGAGCCATAACTTTCGCTCTCAACTAATCTAACATTGTGGTCATAAATGAGGGATCTGATAAGACAATGATATATTGTGAGTCTATCGAGGAACGTGATTTGTAACATTAAGTTTAAGGATCCTCAGCATTTCATAACAAAATGTAATTTTGCGTTGCCCACAGTCATTCGGGTTAATTAACCAGACATCCTTGAATGTCCTCAGTTTCTCATGCAGAATAATTATATTCTCCGTATCGAGCCAGTTTCAGAATGATATCAACATTTCTCAGCCCATGAAGGGTGTTAAATGCTCACCAATGTAACCATTCACAGTGCCACATATTACCTGAATTTTGTGTTCTGGTTCTTTAGCATTAATCAAAGCTAGCTGAAATCCTACCTTGCCTATAAATGTGTTTTAAACGGTAGCTGCAAAATTAATTTTTTATAACTTGTATGAGACATATAACTAAAAACACGTCGATTTAGAATCTTATACTTAATCAGTCAAAACAGGATTCTAATACCTAAGGAAATTGGTAATAAATATTTTGAAGTGAGTGATGTATGATGGGTCAATTTGCAAGTATTAATGTAGTTTAATATTGAATACCGTTCGGGAGACGCACACAGGCAAAACATAAAATGCTTAACTTTAGTGAGTGACTGCCAAATGAAATATTCTATTTTAAAATTGAACCTCCTCACTCTCTCTATCTTTTAGAAGACTTTTATTTAATCTGATGTCAGAGTTTTTGAACAATTAAAAGTATCTGCATTAACTAAGACATAACCATCATCAAATTATCATCTTACTACAGAGGAGGTCATTCATATTTGTGTCAGCTCTAATTTCTCCATGTAACTGAAGTTCCTGTCTCTAATCCCCTTTTTTTACCCCAGGACCTCTGTGTTTTTCGTGTGTAATACCCAGAATTGGATACAATATTCAGCTGAAATCATAACAACTATTTGTAAAGTCTTTGTGTAATTTCATTGTTTTAATATTCTATTCTTATACAGCCTAGGATTGCAATTGCATTAGCAGCTTGTCCTTTCACCAACAAATATTTGTCTGTATTAAAACTTAAGTATTTCTATTACTGCCCCGCTTTTAAAATTGTACCATTAAGTTCATATTTGCTTTCCACTATTCTCTTTTTAAAGTGTTAAATTTCATCACCACATATCTATTTATTTTTATTATATTTTATTTGTTATCTGTAAGCTCATGCTGACTAGAATACACTTATATTATTTATTTGAATAAAGAGCAAGTTTAAAACCAATAGGAATACTTTAAAAGGTCATACTCATGTCATGAAACACATACTGCCTATTGTATTTTGTCTTTGTAGTATCTGCACAGTGTTATTGAGTTAGTGGAAGGAAAGACTCGATAACACTGAGAAATGTTCGGAGTTGGGGAGCAACATTGCCAGTGAAACCAAAAAGAAAGCATGTTAATAAATGTTAATTTTAGCAATACTACATTATTATAACATTAATTCTATATTTGACATCATTTACAATCTCAACTGTGACATTTAAAAGACCAATCCAAACCAGAAATTTAGAGGAGATAAAGATTTCACTGAATTGAATGAGCAATGAATTAAAAATGGACATGGGCTTTGCCAAAGTTCAATGATGCATCCTTTGCATTGCTAGCTGCATTGATGAGTAGATTTTAGATATTCTTCCTCTTAGTGCAAGAAGATAACAATTGCTCCAATGAAGGAGCTATGAGTGGAGGTGGCTGAGGAGGTCATTTTGCCATTCTCCCGTATTCAATACAAGAACAGCTTTAAAGACTTAACCAGGTCAGAAAAGGCAAGAATATTTGCACCTTCATCTACATCATGTACATAAACCCCTGCTCTCACGCTTGTTAACAAAGCCTGTTCTATATATCCAGTTATTGTAAATACATCTATAGTTCTGTGTACTGTTTTAATCTCCTTAGCCAATGAAAAATATACCTCCCTCAGAGGGAATGCAACAAATGGGTGCTAGACTTAGGATTGGAATTGAGGGGATAATTCTACACGGAGAAATTGAGTAAATTAAGAACATATTGTCTGAAACTTTGAAGAATGAGGTCATTTTACTTGAAACATAAAATAATTTAGACTTTTGAAAGGGTAAATTCTGAGACGATGCTTTCCCTGACTAAGCAGTGTAGAACTAACAGTTACAGTCTTAGAATAATTTCAGCCATCTTGTTTCTCCTTAAATAAAACTTTTAATAAGACTGCTGAGACTATGCTGGGATAGTTAGAAGAGAAAACATCATTACATTGAATTTAAAATGTATAATTCTGTGATCACATAAGCAAATCTAATCTCATGTGAGGATTTGTGGTGAATCATTGCTTAAATGCCCTGTAATTCGCAGGTCAAGCCTGCCTTTTAAAAGACTTCAGAGGATGCGACTTTGTGGTCATTTATAACAAAAGCAACTTTCATTTTTATAAGACCTTTAACATTGCAAAATGTGCCAATGTAAGAGTCTACATACTTCTTAAACAAAGAATCCTTATACTCACTTCTTTTTGTAGTGATTTTTTGTCCAGACTAAATTCCAAGAAGGCACGGATTCACTGAACTTTTCAAAGAGACTCATTTCAGACTATTTCAATATGAATGGACTTTTCTCCATTTCCTCATGAACTATAAGCCTTGGTCAGTGAGGTGTACAATTGGAGATAGAGACCATCTTACCATAAATAGCTTATGCATTACTGGAGCACAGTAGCTACTACAGATGAGTGAAATTATTCATAAATTACAGTAATTTTAGGACTCTTTTTGAAACGATGAAGAAAATGAAAAGACATCAATGAATTTAAAGAACCCAGATGGAAGAAGCATTGAAGCTGAATTATTTGGAAAAGACAAGGTTCAAAAATATTTTTGTCCTCATTAGTGGTGTTGTGACCCATAATTGAAACTTGATTGGCAGTTGATGGATTTTTAATGAGCAAGTTTAAAATTACCATCCATTTTAAGGCAGAGGGTGTATTGAATGTCAATAATTTCAACCTTTTAAAATTGGGCAATAAAGTGACATTAGAAAGTATGGAGAAAATTGATATGCTATAGCAGTTATTAGTAATGCTGTGTTAAAGAAACACTATGGAAAATATGAGTTCTGAAAATTGAAGAGACAGCATTCTCCAGTGAGAATTACAAAACAGAAACTGAAGCAGAAAGAATTGATCACATGGAACAAAGATTAAGTAGCTCTGTATATGCTAGCTGAATGTCAAATCATATACCCTTGAAAGCTATCAGCTCAGGAATAAAGGGAATTAATAAGTTGGAGTTAAGGAAGTGGGAGACAGAATTAACAAACTAAAAAAAAGCAAGCGAGTTGTGATACAGTAGTGGTCTAGACAAGAGAATAAATGGCAAAAGTTTGTTCATCATCTAAGTCCTTTCTCTAACCATGAAGAAAATGAAGAGACAAAAATTTGAGTATGGAGTAATAGGTAAATACTTAGAGGGATTAGAGATGTTAACTTTAACCAATGCCAAAACGTTAAAGATCAATATACAAATTTAGTTATGGCAAAATATATTTCCTATGTTTCTCAACACAATGTACTGTCAATAGTATAACAGTATAGGCAGAATAGATTATTGCAAATGTTAGAATATCTATTTGTTTTAAATATTGTATCCTGTTTTAATTTTAAAGTGTTTAGAAAATTTGTATCACCAATTATTGAACAATACGACAGCAGAAAAAGCAATATTTTGACTTATGGCACAGGATACCAGCATGTAAAATGTTAACATGATCATAGTAAATTCTTCTTCCATTATTTATTGAGGCACTAATACTAATTTGAAGAGATATTGTGCCACCTTTTGCAGTGTCCCTCCCTCTGAGGGGTACCTCCAGGTTGAACTCCCACTTGAGTACTTCTGACGAAGGAGACACTGACAAACAAGTTGCATATCAACATGTAAATCCTTCCAACATATGCCAAAGGCATGCTATTGCATAGAAAGCTCAAGAAGAGAAGTCCAAGCTTCTGGTTTAAATTATCACAGGGAAACAAAAGTTGGACAAGTGAATTGAACATTCATATAAAAGCATCGAGTCATAGAATTATACAACACAGAAACAGACTCTTTGATCCAACTCATCCATGCTGACCAGATAACCTGAACTGATCTAGTCCCATTTGCCAGATTTGACATATATCCTTCTAAACCCTTCCTATTCATGTACTGATCTAGAAGCCTTTTAAATGTCATAATTGTATCCATCTCCACCACTTTCTCTGGCAGCTCGTTCCATGCATACACCACCCTCTGCCTGAAAACGTTCCCCCTCTAGTTTTGGACTCCCCTACTCTGGGAAAAAGACTTTGGCTATTCACCCTATCCATGCTCCTCATGATTTTATGAATCTCAACCAGCAATACTCCCGGGAAAATAGCCACAGCCTATTCAACCTCTCCTTATAGCTTAAACCCTCCAATCCCAGCAACATTCTTGTAAGTATTTTCTGAATTCTTTCAGGTTTAACAACATCTTTCCTATAGCAAGGAGAACAGAAGTGAATGCAGTATTCTAACAGTGGCCTCACTAATGTTCTTTACAGCCACAACAGGATATCCTTATTCCTATACTCAAAGCACTGACCAATGAAGGCAAGCCTGCCTTCTTCACCACACTATCTACCTGTGACTCCATGTTCAAGCACCTGCACCCCATGTCTCTTTGTTCACAACACTCCCGAAAGCCCTACCATTCAGTGTATATTGTAATTTCCTATAATTGCAAGGCTGAGATTAGAATCTTATGTCATTTGTGATTGTAGCTCCTGAACGCTATCAGATTGATTTAGGCAAAGGTCGACAATATATCTTGTCTGATCTGATTTCCCAATTACATCAGTACAAAGTAAAACCAGGCATTTTTTTGTCTCTTTCCTAACAGTGCCAGGTTAAAATCAACTTAATGCTATTTTCAGCTCATCAATGAGTAAATAACTTTCTTATTATTCATACACGGGATTAGGGTGTGTCACTAACAAGGCCAGAATTTATTGCCCATTCCTAATTGCCCAGAGGGCAGTTAAGAGCCAGCTACATTGCTGTGGGTCTGGATTCATATGTAGACCAGACCAGGTAAGGTCAGCAGATTTCTTCACTAAGGAACATTAGTGAAACAGATGGATATCTCGCCAACAATTAATTTATAGTCATCATTAGACTCTCAATTCCAATTTTAATTGAATCTAAATTCCACCACTTGCTGCGACAGGATTCAAACCTGCGTCCCTCGGACATTACCTGGGTTTCTGAATTAACAGTCCAGCAATAATACCACTAGGCTTTTGCCTTACTTTTTAAACTAGTGCTTTTTTTTTTACAACAAAATAGAAATAGAAACAAAATTAATTGCAGAAGATCTAATCAAGATTCTGGACAACATTCGACCACAGCACAAGTTTCCTCGACTAAGCAGCTATTTAAAGCTAAAGTGAATAGAATACAAGACTTAATATCACCTTTCATATCACCACAGCAATGGTGATTATTAGGATGCAAACTTTGCCTTATAGCCAGACCTAGCAATTCCAGCAATACTGTAGCTGCAAGTCTTGGCGACAACTGTAATCATTGTGTGAGATCAGCCTCCACTGAATTTTCATTTGAGAGAATTATTCCAAACTGAAATTGGCCTCAGTTATAGAAATGCCTTGTTGAAATAAATTGGCTTGCACCAACTTAGTTAGAGAGCAAATTCAGTGAAGGTAGTTGCTCTTAATGTTTTGCAGCTTGCAATAAAAAAGGGTAAGTCATTGTGGGTTTGGATGAAAAATATAGTAATTGTTCACTGTGGTTTATAAGTGGCACATAAACACTAATGCTCACCTTTTCAGATGGTGATTTCGAAGCCCTGCTTAGAGAAGAACATTGAGTCAGTGTCAAGGTTCAGACACTTTGAACTGTTGTGTCACATTAGATTGAGTCTGTGTACTCTGTTGGCCCAAACCCATGTTCTGTAGTTTGTTTTACCCCACTCTCGCTCTGTGCTCAGCTCAAATCTCCAAAGACTAAATTGAAAAAGATTAATTTGGGAAGTTAAGTATTTGTCAAAAATTAAATAAACTCCAATGGGGAGAAACTTCTTCACCCAGAGAGTGGTGGGTGTGTGGAATGCTCTGCCCCAGAAGACAGTGGAGGCCCAGTCTCTGGATTTGTTTAAGAAAGAGTTGGATAGAGCTCTCAAGGATAGTGGGATCAAGGGTTATGGAGGTAAGAGCTGAAAATGCGTTGCTGGAACAGCGCAGCAGGTCAGGCAGCATCCAGGGAACAGGAGAATCGACGTTTTGGGCATAAGCCCTTCTTCATCTCCAGCATCTGCAGACCTCACTTTCTCCTCGAAGGTTATGGAGATAAGGCAGGAACAGGATACTAATTGAGAATGATCAGCCATGATCATAATGATTGGTGGTGCAGGCTCGAAGGGCAGAATGGCCTACTCCTGCATCCATTGTCTATTGAATAGCATGATAAAAATGCTCAAATAAATGATCCACTCATTTTATGTGTTACTGAAATGGAAATATTAGATAAGTGGGAATCAACTTTTTTTTATTCTTGTATCAAATAAATCACATATTACAGACTGTTATTTTCATTGAATTCCATGGATCACAATTTATAATTCTAATTATTGTCACTGAAAGAGTTAAACAGGAACACCTTGATGTTTTTGAAACAATGCCAGCAGCAAGCTCAGTGAAGTTTATCAAATGAAGAATATATTTCAAAGGGTCAATTAATAAGAACCTCTCAGTTTCATCAAACAACTCACACGACCATGAAGCATTCAAAATTAATCAGGTCTGGAAAAGCTTCTCTCAAAAAGCTCATCATTACTACCTTATTGTTTCATAAAGGTGTCATATCATTAATTGGGAAATAGGATCAAACTATAGTACATAGATTTCTCTGGTGCTTAGAGCTAAGCAACTGTTGTCTGAAAAGGTTAATGAATGCTTTTTTACTCTTGTGGAGGGTTGATAATCATTCCTTATTACATGCTATTTGCCCTCATGTCTCTGAATATTTGAATGCCTTTTATTTCGCGAACATTGATTTCCTTCCCATCAATGGCAGATAAAAAAAGTAGGCTGGGAAAAGGAATGGCTTGTTTGACAAGCAGAACATTGGATCACTGATAAGTATGGAAAGGCTGAACATTATTCCAAATGACTGATGTAAAATAGTTACACCACTTGGACTTACAGTAATAAATAAATAAGTTGATCTGATTCCAATATTAATATGATGTGGACAACACTTGATAAATACTTTGATTTGTGGTATGGTTTAAGTCCCAATCTACAAATATGCTCTCTGCTACAATTTGCCTAAATACTTTCAATATTGATCGAAAATAAGGAACCATGGAGAGAGGAAGAACAAATAATCAAAATGTGGAATGTTTTACAGCTCTTTCATAGAATCCCTACAGTGTGGAAACCAGCCATCCAGCCCACACCGACTCGCTAAAGAACACCCACCCTATCCCTGCATTTCCCATAGCTGATACTTCCCTAGACACAGTGGGCAATTTAGCATGGCCAATCCACCCAGCCTGCACATCTTTGGACAGAAAACAGAGCTCCCAGAGGAAACACGCACAGATGTGGGGAGAATGTGCAAACTTCACACAGTAACCTGGGCCGGAATTGAACCCAGGTCCCTAAAGCTGTGAGGTAGTAATGCTAATGACTGAGCCACTGTGCCACCAGGTTAGGAGGCCTATGATGGAGTGTTCAGATCATGTATGCTGTCCCAGTGAACTTGTCTATTCATTCTCTTGGGAATATAGCGCCTGTAACTTGCTTTCTGACCCGTGGTAACACTATTTCCCCCTTTTTTCAAATAAATCCATTTAATTTAAATTTCGAGGATTGCTGAAAAACATGCATTATGTTGAAGTTTTTTGTGTGGCATTGTTGTTGGTCTGGAGTCACTTATAGACCAGTCCTGGTAAGGACGATAGATTTCTTCACTAAGGGACATTAGTGAGCCAGATGGGTCTATCCCCAACAACAAGTTTATAGTCATCATTAGACTCTCAATTCCAATTTTTATTGAATCTCAATTCCACCACCTGCTGCGGCAGGATTCAAACCTGGGTCATAGAGTCATAGAGATGTAGAGCACAAAAACAGACCCTTCAGTCCAACTCGTCCATGCCGACCAGATATCCCAACCCAATCTAGTCCCACCTGCCAGTACCCAGCCCATATCCCTCCAAACCCTGAGAAAGGTGCCAAGAATCAGAAAGACCAGCACTCAGTGAGATGTAAAGATGTGGTGGAGGGGGGGGGTTGATGGAAGGCTAAATCACAGGTCAGGCACCTATAAGATTTCAGCTTATTGGAGTGGTAGAGAAGTTAGTAATTGGGGTTGGAGGTCATTCCTGAAGAAGGGCCTGTGCCCGAAACGTCGAATCTCCTGTTCCCTGGATGCTGCCTGACCTGCTGTGCTGTTCCAGCAATAAAGTTTCAACTTTGATCTCCAGCATCTGC
Source organism: Chiloscyllium plagiosum (assembly GCF_004010195.1). Taxonomy (NCBI): domain Eukaryota; kingdom Metazoa; phylum Chordata; class Chondrichthyes; order Orectolobiformes; family Hemiscylliidae; genus Chiloscyllium; species Chiloscyllium plagiosum. Next base: position 21,329,802 of record NC_057735.1, read on the forward strand.
AGACCTTACTTTCTCGTTGGAGGTCACCAACCTCCCTACTGTTGTATTCAGCGGAAGGAAGTCTGAATGTTTGTTTGCAAACTTGGAAGGAGACAACCTTCCCCATTTGCCTAAAGAAGTGTTACTTACTCTTATAAATTTATAGCTTAGGGCTAATTGTCTATAGAAGGTTGAGGTAAAGTAATTATTTAAACTAGCTGGCCTTTTCAAATGTTGGCTTACACTCCTATGCATATTACATTTTAAGAGAGCTATTAAATTAATTTTCTGTGGTTGTACTATGACAGGGCTGCTTGGTAATATCAGACAAAGGTGAAAACAGGAATATTCAATTACTTGTGCAGCTGGATGAGAAGAACATGCAAGATCATTTCACAGTTCAGTGCTTTCAAAGCACAAGCATAAGGAATTTTAAATGTGGGATTGCAGTTACGTTATTAAGATCCAATTTTGACCGAGTCCAGCCAACATAAACAGCCCTGGATGGGCAGTTAAACACTGCGGCAATGATTCAACCTCTCCAATCTTGTTGTTTTCTTGTGGGATGTAAATTTAACTTCCCATTCAAAGGCAGTAGATGATTAAGGTTTGAATACGTTAGTCTTAGGGTTTTAACCAAATTGTTTGATAAAGGGTTAACAGCTCATAATCTATGATCCCAACTCAAGCTACTTGTTTTTGGCTGCTGTTAGAACATGGTATTTTCCAACATCACCATCTCTGGTACCTTCGGGTAGTTGCTGTATCTATATGTTGGATGAGGGCTGTCTGAGATAGTTCACTGCAACCAATCCTGTTTTGTCTTCATTATGTCTTGGGTATATTTATTAGCTAATGGAAGAGGATACACCATTATCGAGGAGCTATGAAAGTGGCACTTTTCTCGGAGAGCAAGGAGGATTATTGCTTGATAGTAACAGTGAGGCCCCTTTCGGTCATGGCTGACCGTTGGTTGCACCCTCGTTGTTCCAGCTTTCTGCTTCCCTGTTGCTTGCAAATGAAGAGATTGATACTGGAGTGACAGTACTGGTCACAGAGGCCACATCTGTATGTGGTCGTTGATGTACTAGAACTGCTGCACTTCTTCCTGCATGCCCGCTTCCTATGCCCTGTTTTGAGGTGTCCCAGGGCTCCATAATGATATCAAGCATCTTTATGTTCCTCATGCAGACATCCTTGCAGAGCAGCTGGGGACACCCAATGGTCTGTTCCTAAACGAACTCTCCATAGCGGATATCCTTTGGAATGCGGCCATCCTCCATGTGGTGGACGTGGCCCAGCCAGCGCAGTCTCTGCTGCCTGAGCACAGTGTATGTATTGGGAAGGCCAGCATGAGATAGGACTACTGTGTTGGACGCTCTGTCTTGCCAGGATATGCCAGGATACGGCAGATACTCCTTAAGTGGAAGGTGTTCAGTCTTCTCTCCTGTATAGCATATGTAGTCCATGTTTCACTGCCATACAGCAGTGTGCTTATTCGCAGACTGACATTTTTATCTTCACTGTCAGCTTGGGATTTGTCCATACTCGAGTTGTGAGGTGAGCAAGAGTTGAGGCTGCTTTCTCGATCCTCTTGTCGATCTCTGTGTCCAGGGAGAGGTTGTCAGTGATGGTAGAACCAAGGTATATAAACTGATGGACAATATTGAGTTCGTAGTCATCGATGGTGATGATGGCAGTGTCTCTGTGTCATGTCCCAGGACGCTCGTCTTCTTCAGACTGATAGTCAGTCCGAAATCCTTGCAGGCATGGGAGAGGCGATCTGTCAGTGACTGGAGTTCCTGCTGAGTGTATGTTGCAGCTGCAGCGTCATCGGCAAACAGCATGTCCCTGATGAGTGCCACATGTACTTTTGTCTTGGCTCTGAGGCGGACCACGTTGAAGACCCTACCATCTGTTCTAGTGCGCAGGTAAATCCCCTCTGTTGCAATGCCACAGGCATGTTTCAGGAGCACAACAAAACAAAATCCCAAAGCATGTGGGAGCGAGGATGCAGCCTTGTTTGACGCCGCTGCAGATGTCAAAGGGCTAGGAAGAGCTGCTGTTGAACTGCATTGTCCCCTGCATGTTACTGTGGAAGGGTTCTATCATGCTCAGCAGTTTCGCTGGGTAGCCAATCTTCAGAAGAACCTTGAAATATCAGGAAGATATCAAAAAAAACAAATGCACGCCTCCTTTCGCCATCCCGTCACAGCCTCTGGAGCCTGATCAAGCTGACAACATGCCTTTCTGGAGAAAGTTTCAAACAGTAGGAGGTGGTCGGTAGACCTGTATAGATTATTTCCAGCTTCCACATGCATGACTTAGATTAGATTAGATTACTTACAGTGTGGAAACAGGCCCTTCGGCCCAACAAGTCCACTCCGACCCGCCGAAGCGCAACCCACCCATACCCCTACAATTACCCATTTAACCTAACACTACGGGCAATTTAGCATGGCCAATTCACTTGACCCGCACATCTTTGGACTGTGGGAGGAAACCGGAGCACCCGGAGGAAACCCACGCAGACACGGGGAGAATGTGCAAACTCCACACAGTCAGTCACCTGAGTCGGGAATTGAACCCGGGTCTCTGGCGCTGTGAGGCAGCAGTGCTAACCACTGTGCCACCGTGCCGCCCACAATGGACTTGGGTTGGTGAAGTCCAATCTATGATTTAAACTGATCTCCTAACTTGTTATCAGCCAACTCAGCAAACGTTTTAAATTGAATTTGGGATTTTGGGGGTTTATGATGCCAAGTACTGTCTAACACTGGGTGGTTGTTTTACCCCCTCATATTATATTATACTATAATGCAGCAAGACTTCAATGTGACAAGTTTCGCTCAGGTCAAAAATTGAGATATATAGGTTAATGCTTATTCTTGACAGTTACTGCACCAAAGCACTGATATAGTGTTTATCATAGCCAGAGAATTGTATAGCAATAAATACAACTTAGCCATAATTATTTGGATCTTAGGGAGCTAATCCAGACGTATCTGCTCACTCCTAAAGCAGAACTCCAATCTCCACCCAGACATCAGTTGAAAGGGTTAGGAAACCAATGTAGCATGAATATTACCCTTCTTAGAATCATTACCTTCTGCAAACAGGTGAATGGTGCAGTGGCTCAGTGATTAGCTCTGCTACCTAACATTGCCGTGGACCCAGGTTCAATTCCACCCTGTCTGTGAGGAATTTGTAATTTTTTTTCCTGGAGCTGTGTGTATTCCCTCCAGGTGCTCCAGTTAATTCCCAAAATCCAAAGATGTGCCGGTTAGGTGGATTGGCCATGCTAAATTGCCCATAATGTCCAAGAATGTGTAGGTTAGGTGGATTAGCAATGGGAAATACAGGGACTGGGTGGGTCAGGATGTGATGCTCTTCAGAGGGCTGAATGGCCTGCTTCCAAACTGTAGGGATTCTACGAGGACTAAATTACAAATTCTTGCTCTGCAACATTCTTTTTTTCCCAAAATGTACCATATAATTTTAAGGACAATCAGCTCCCTGAATGTGGCCTGGGATGCTGCTTTCCACTGAGTTCACCGTTGTACTTGGCAGGCAGGGCTGGGTTTACAAAATGTCATGGTGCTGTCATAAACCCAATTTTGCATTGCATTTTACATCTCAACCACTGAATAATGCGGTTTCTCCTGACTGGATTTCTTAATGACCAGAAAATATGGCTTCTAGTGTGCATGACCTCCAGTTTGAACTTCCTCAAAAGTGCAAATATTATCTACACTACTCAAATGTCTTCAGAATTTTAAAGACACCTATCAGGTCTTTTCTAAAGAAAATCACCCAAACTTATACATCCTTACCAGATTGTTATAACTTCCCAGTTTTGGTATTTTCCTTATAAATGTTTTTACATTTTCTCTGGCACTTCCATTTTATTTAATATTGACATCAGAAATATTCACAGTCCTCCAAATGTGGCTTAACTAAGGCTCCATAGAAATTTAGTGTAATTTTGCTCCCTTTCAATTTTATCTCCCTAAAAGTGAATACTATTGCTCTGCTAGCAGCTTTGTGAACATGTTATTAGTTTTAATGATTATCTCACTGAACGTATATGTAGGTTCTTTGGCAGACATGAAATCTGGTATAAGCAGCAGTATCAGCAATGGGATTTTGGGGAGATTTCTATAATCTTTCAGAACTTTGTTTCTGGATATAATGAGTAATATTACTAAGCTAGCATATAAAATAAACTAGTATACTGCTTAAAATTTAATAGAAATATTGAATTCTGTTTTTGGAAATATTACATTTTCTGTCCCTCACTCTTTTAATGTTTCTGTCCTTTATGATTTCCATATCACTTTCATAGATTCAAGAAAGTGAAAATTGCAAGAATGTTCCAATCATGTTATTAAAGGGTTAATTGTTTCAATGCTAACAGTAAATGGCTTCACAAGATGTCTTTCAGAAAAATCAAACATACTGAAATATATTGACGTCGGTGTTACAAATGACTTGGATTTCTGTAAAATGTCAACTATGTTAAATATTATGCTATCACTGTGTAAATTAGCATATTTTCCTATTGCATATTGCAAAAAAAAATGTGTAACGAAGGTTATTTTCCCTTTAGCTACTGGCCTGATAATGGGATGCATGATTTACCCCGATGGCTGGGATTCAGATGCTGTCAAACAAATGTGTGGGGACAAAACTGACAAGTACACTTTGGGAGCATGTTCTGTTCGCTGGGCTTACATCTTGGCAATAATTGGGATCCTGGATGCTCTCATTTTGTCCTTCTTGGCCTTTGTGCTTGGCAACAGGCAGGACAGCCTTCTTCCTGAGGACTTCAAGGTAGAAAACAAAGGTAAGTGATTCTGTGCATTTTGTACTCACAAATCCAATTGAAACTCAGCAAAATCCAACGTTCTCACAAAAGATTGTCTCTTCAAACAAATTAAGTTGCCAATAATTGTTTGAGGATTCTGTCATGAGACAAGTCATTAGCAACAGAAATATTCTGGATTATTTTAAATAAGATTCTCAAGTCTGATAGACTTTAATTTGTATTTGCATTTCTGTAGTTCAGTTCTGACATCAGTTGAGGTCAGGTTCCCTAGTGCAAATGCAATATTTATATTTCCCCTCCTCTGCTAAACAATAATTTCCAATGACTTACCGAAGATTTTGTCACAAATCACTAGATATCTAAATATCTGTATCTTAGAATGACCAACACACTTTTCACATTCCTTGTTCCTTGAAACAGCTCCCACTGATGTCCAAGAAATGGTTGGATACTTGTCGGCCCTTTTAGTCTGTGCATCTGGAATTGTTCAATTTGATCCATTTTACAAACCAAGAAGATTCATGAAGGAAAAAAGGGCCCTGGCTGAAAAATAAATGATAAGGACCAGGCCTGTCATTGGGCTGAATGTAATTGTTAGGGAAGTCAGTGAAATACCCCAATACATGTCTCACAGCCTGTATTCAGTAATGTGGCCTGTGAGGGAACTACTAAATATATGATTAGATTAGGCAGGAAAGCCAACGTATATAAGTTTCAATCCATATTAAATATACTTTTATAACTCAGTCAACTTGATTTGCTTGGACACTAAATCAAAACTTGGCTGTCATTCCACTCCTTTGACATTCAGAAAATGATTCCATGTCTAATGGCATCTAGATTAAATTTGGAACTCTGACATATAATATCCACTGTCATTGTACTGCTTATTAGAGCTATGCACTGGGGAAAAGTGAAGGGAGCTTTAACCGAGAACAGTACATTTGATTGAAGGATGGGAATTCAGTCAGTCATACTGCTTTCAAATTATACTATGATTGCAAGTTCTTTTTTTTTCAAAAAATGCTTTAAAAGTTTGAGAATAAATGGTTGTCTTTTAATGTGTCAGTACTGTCATCATGTGGGCCAAAGACAGCAGAACCAAATGAAAGCTCTGACAATGCTTCTTGTAGCTGCTATTAATCTTTACAGGTAATGAGGTAAAAGAATTGTAAAGTAAAAGCTACTGGTTATTAAAATCCTTATCTTACACATGCCTTAATACTGAACTACTTTATAATAGAGTTCTACTTCGGTTAACCAAAAATTGTGACAATGTCTGACCAAGAGGAAGTCAATGTGCACTTCCATTTGCACTTGAATGTTTCTTCAAATTGTTTTCTCAATCTGATGTCCAAAATTAATGATATTGCTACAGGTTAAGATCAAATCTGAAAGATATGTAACTGCTTATCCCTACAAAATTAGCATCCTAGAAGGTTATGTCATGCGAGATAACAATGCAATTGCAGCCAAATCGAATAATCTGTTGACCATCTCTCCTGTTAATGTTGTTGGTATACACTATCATTCAAAATGTTTTCAGCAGCTAGAAAAGTTTTATTGTGTACAGTCATGATATTGCATACAGTTCTAGTCACCACACTACCAGAATAACGTAAATGCTTTGGAGAGAGTACAGAAAAGGTTTATCAGGATGTTGCCTGGTATAGGGGATTTTAGCCATGAAGAAATGTTGGATAGACTGGGTTTGTTTTCACTGGAATGCAGGAGGTTGAGGGGCAACCTGATAGAAGTTTATAATATGGTGAATAGCATGGATAGAGTGGAAAGTATGGGGCTTTTTCCCAGGGTGAGGGGTCAATTACTAGGAAACAGGTTCAAGGTGCACGTGGTCAGGTAGGGGGGTTTAAAAGAGATGTGCAAAGCAGGTTTCTCACACAAAGGGCAGTGAGTGCCTGGTGAGTGCAATGCCAGAGGACATGGTGGAAGCAGACACAATAGCAGCTTTCAAGAAGCACCTGGATGAGTACATGAATAGGAAGGAAATAAATGGATATGGATCCTGTAAGTGAAGACAGTTTTAGAATGGTTGGGCAAAACATGTCGGCCCAGTCTTGGAGGGCCAAAGGGTCTGTTCTATTGTTGTATTGTTCTTTGTTCTTTGTTTTGTATTGTTGTTGAGACACAAACTGCTACATCAAAGCATGAGTATGATGCTCACTTTCCCTTCAAGACTCACAACCATCGGCTAACATATGTTGGGCTCAATTTTAACTACAGGACAGGAAACAATAAGGTAAGCAAATGCCGGTCCAGGAATGACAGCAAGCAGGTTGCTGGTATTAATAATCAGGAATCAATCAGAAGTTTGTGTCAATTGACCAGTATGATTGGCTCAGGAAAGAGCAAGAAAGGGAGGAGGAAATAATAAATCTCCTGCAATTTAATATTGCAGTTGGCCAGGTCAAACAGGTAATAAGTCGGTAAATCATACACTACATTCCCCAGACACTGACTGAAAGCTAGGAAAGTGGAGTTAAAATCAAGACCAATGGTAACCTTGCACATTCAGCAACATAAAAATCAGAAAGACCTCAAACTGAGAAAAAGTAAGTTATGTAAGCTTATGAAACTGCCTCCATTTTAAATATTGTTTCAAAGTATGAATAAATATATTACAATGGAGGTAAGAATATTTTGAAAATTTTGAAAATTTTATTTATTCTATCAATGCCAATAGTTGTCTGCTAAGCTCTAAAGAACTTTCCAAACTCCACATTAATTTGACCTTTCCAGTTGATTTTGCTACAAAGGGCAACTGTGATAGACAGACTAGAGGTTAACAAGTAACTCTCAAAGGACTGAGATTGCAATCTTGCTTTTATTGTTGTGGTTACATTTGATAGGTCAGAAATGGACTGTCAAATTATAAAATTTTCAGGGTGAGAACTTACTAATTGAAATATCTGTCCATTATTCATTCTATTGACAAACAACAGCTGGATTATCTCACACAGATGAAAGAGGAGACTGGTAAAGACTATATGACTTAAAAAATACTCCAACAGATTTATAATGGCTTATCATTTATTTAGTCAAGGGTGTGGTGATCCACTATATATTGGTAAAATGTTATTTTGCTTCTGTATAGTCTCAGCCAAGCAGAGCCAAACAACAACCATCCATTCCCTATCGACAAGGTATGAAAATCTCATTTTGCCTCCTGGCAGCTTGCATAGAGCACAGTCATCTGGAACTTAATGGAGGAAGTTAACGGAATGCTATGTGGCACAGGGAAAATGAATAAGGAGAAGGAAGAATTAAAATACTAATAATAGTAGGAAGTAGCAACGTGTACTTAAAAGTTAATTTTTGAAGCTTTATAGTGATCCTTTATTGTTCATGGATGAAAGCCTCAAGATGAAACTAACATGAACTGAATATTCAAAAGGGGATAGCTGTAATGTGGGAATGGTCAGGAATGCAAATAAGATGAAAATGGAAGAACAAATTGAAATGTATGCTTAGAATATTCAATGATTAGAGATAACAAGTAATTAGACATTGTACTGAGCTCTCAGTGAGTTGCCACAGAAGGTAGATTCTTATTATTCAGAAGATGCACGTTTTAACAATATACACATATAAATTTCATCATTTTGTTTAGCTGCTGACAGTTTTTTACACAGAACCTATTTCATGTGATGATACAAGCAATATTGGAGAAATGCACTGACTGTCTCTAGTCCCATTACTGACGACATGTATCTTAACAACTCAGTTCCCAATATGGATAATTATGCACTTTCTAAGTTCAGAATGAAATGATTCATTAACCAAGTTTCTTTAATACAGATCTATTAATTTATTATAAAACAAGAGTTACTCAGCAAAGATGCAAAGCTGGTTAACACAGTTAAAACTATGAACATAAATACATACACATGACCCGCATACATGACACGTACACACACAACACACGTGCACATATGACAAAATGACCAGTAATTAAGATAAAACAAAGAACTCCAGATGCTGGACATCTGAAAGAAATCCAGAAATTGCTGGAGAAATTCAGCTGAACTGGCAGCATCTGTGGAGAGAAAGCAGAGTTAATGTTTCGGGTCTTGAGAACTAGTAGTGGCTAGGAAAAGGTTATAAATGCTGAAGGTGGGGTGAGATGTAAAGGAGTCAGTGATATGGGGAGATGGAGTCCAGAGGGAAAGAGAGACAGATAAAAGGATTGCATAATGATGAATCAGGGAGAAAGAAAAACTGCTAATGGGGTTCAAAAGTAGGTGAAAGTGGGTTGGCTGTGCTAAATAGCAGCCCCTGTGATGGTAGGACCTGGAATGTGGGAGTAGGTAAGAGCATGAAGAAGATGTTCAGGACCTAACATTATTGAACTCGATATTGAGGTCTGAAAGGGGCAGGCTCCCCAAGTGGAAAATGAGATGCTGTTCTTCCAGCTTGTATTGAGCTACACCCAGGACAGCTTGCCTGAGGCAGCAATGTTGGCCAAGGAATACGGTGGTGTGTTGAAATAGCAGGCAACTAGAAGCTATGGATAATATTTGCAGACAGCACATAGTTGTTCCGCAAAGTAGTCGGCCATTCTGTGATTCATTTCCCTAATGTAGAGGAGACCCTACTAAGAACAGTGAATACAGTAGAATGGGTTGAATGAATATAGGTAAATCACTACTTCACCTGGAAGGTATGTCTGAAACCTTGGATAATGAGGAGGGAGGAACTAAATGGGCATGTGCTACAGCTGTGATTGTCTGGGAAGGTGCTGTGGGAGTGTGAGGAGACTTTGGGAGTGAAGGATGTGTATATAAGGGTGTCCAGGAGGGAATGGTCCCTGAAGAATGCTAACAAGGAAAGGGAAGGAAATATGTGTCTGATGGTGGTATTCTGCTGGAGATGGTAGAAATAGCAACTTACGATCCTTTGGATGTGGATGCTGGTGGGGTGGAAAGTGAAGACTGGGGGTACCCCACAATGTTGTGGGAAGAAAGAGCAGAAATGGATTGAACATGGCTGTCAGCCACGGTGTTGGGATATCCTTGGTTAAGGGATAAGGTCGACATTTCTGAGGCCCCAGTTGCAGAAGTTAGCATCATCAGAACAGATAGTGATGGAGACAGAGTAGCTGGGAGAATGGAATGGAGTCTTTACAGGGAGCAGGGTATGAGGATATAGTCCAGGTAACTGTGAGAGTCAGTGAGTTTAATAGATCTCAAAGAGAAAATGATAAGAGTATGAAACGTTTAGGATGGCTTTCAGATGCCCCACATGGGAGTCAGGCAGTTCTGTCTGGGACCTTTGCAGATGCAGTTCAGTCAGGAATTGACAAGAACTCTTTCAGATGTTTTATTGGATATCCAGATCAGGATTTCAGTTCTCATATTGAACTAAAAAAAAAGCTTGCTCAGAAAGGTAGAGACTGAGCTGGCTAGCTTCTTTCTCTCAGTAGCTTGTGACCCAACTGAAATCCAAATATATAATCTCCAAATAACTTGATTCCTGACAGCCGCAAACTCTTTGTCAGGTGATTCCACTAAATGAGTCCAAGAAATTAGTTTTAAGAATTATGACTTTCAAAAAGTGCCTTTCTATAAAGAAAAGTTGCATTTTCATGACATGTTCAAAAAAAAAACAAGTTCAAGCATCTAAATGCACAACTGTGCACAAGTTGAGACAGTGTAGAAGTTTGATATAGTTCTTATGGCTAAAGCGTTCAAAAGGTATGGAGAGAAAACAGGAACAAGGTACAGAGTTGGATGATTAGCCATGATCATACTCAATGGCGGAACAGGCTCAAGGGGCTGTTGGCCTACTCCTGTTCCCATTTACGATGTTTCTATGAGGCATTTTTGTCAAATTTGCTGTGTTTATTTTTCTTATATTAAAGGATATAAACAACCAATCTTAAAATTAGGCCATATATACTAGAGTTTCAGTGTTTCTAAACTAATGTAAGAATTTCTAGAATTACACTTTACACTTTGTAAAAGAACACCGCAAGAAATAAATGCACCTTTGCTTTCTGTATCGCATTTGTAGAACAATAAATATGACAGTAGGTATCCATCTGATTTATATGAGAGCAAGGCAGCATTTCTTCCTTAGAATGTGATAAATTTTATTTCAAGTACCATTATAATATCTAATTTTTGCAATTTTTAGTTGTTGAATAAATATTAAAATGGATCTGGATGTTTTTCACAGATGTGGACTGGAAACCATATTAACGTAAAGTCATTGCATTTAACTATTTATAGATACATGACTCAGCAGGACTCCATTTATGATGCAGGGAGGTAGTGGTGTCACTAAGTTCTTAATCCATTACACCAGGTTACTGTTCTGGAATATGCAGCAGGTGGTGAAATTTGAATTCAAAAATAAAGAAATATGGAAGATAAAGCTAGTCAAATGGTAACCAATAATTAGTCATACTGACAAATATTTTTTCATATATTAATTATAGCTATATCAAATGTTATTCTAAGGCCTAGTTGGTTCTATTGGAGCACTGATGCACAGTATTATAAAAACACAAGTTTGATCCTTTAGCTCCTATTCCTATTAAATTTATGGAAGAAAACACTAACAAATGCATCTCATAGCTGGCTAGGAAAATTAGAAGTCTATTCATTACCATGTCTGCTTGCCATCTGCACTTGTTGTGAATGCTCAGCATTGAAGGAAGCCATTTGTTTACCCTTATATGGAAATCATGTCCATTCAAGGTTAGTGCCTGTTGGCATACTGCAAGCAGGAAAATGCTGATCATGCAAGAGTCATTAATTTCAAAATGTTGGCTGCAGGGCTGTTTCTGCAAAATGAAAACCTGGTTTTGAATGAAAAGTTTTAAAAATTGTTTTCTTTCATCTCATTTATTGAAGAACTACAAATCCAATGGAAAATCCTTATGCTGACTACAATTTTGCACGTAATATACTACCAGTAAAACTTTAATAAAACATCATTAATGATATATGAACATACCAACTCACAATACTGTAAGAGTTGCTGCCACCATTCTCTTTAATTGCATGGATCTACAAGCCCTACTTAGTCTAACTTGGTAAAAGAAAAATACTTTGCTCTAACTGGAAGAACCTCTTCTCATTGATATTTTATCATGATATACTCAAACAAATTACAGGTTTCATTGATATAATAGAAATTGTTATAGACCCATTGAGAAGGACCCAATGTTATATCTCATTCTTTCAAGATCTTTGCCCAGAAGGCCTCACATCATCACATTGTGGAGTTTATGACACCATTCAGTACTAACTCTTTCAGATCCATAAACAAAAATTAAGATATCCAAAACTGGAAGGGGAGTAAGGAATTGGCTAAGGGAGAATAAGCTGCAGGTATTGGAGACAAGTGTTGTGGAGCTATGAAAACACACTGAGTGAATTGTCTCAGGAAAAAATCCTCAGAACTTTTAAAAAAAATTACAAATTACCCAAATCTAAATCCTGTTGTACTGCAGTTATATGGTAAAAACTAGTCTTCTTGGTTGTCACATTGGGATCATCTAATGTGTATCTTGGAACACCCCACACAAAAATTGAAAATTTGAAAATTCTATCCAGGTGAACAACTTACTTTCTTTGATCATGTGACATGGAAAGACCTGAACGTGTGAAGAAAGTAATTGCTTTTAAAAGATGAAAGGAACAAGATGAGTGCATAATTGAAGTGTTAATAGTGAATTGATAACTACTTAGAGATTTAAAACAAAGCATTAAAACAATTTCCTGGGCTAAATAGGTGACCAAATGTTGGTTGGATTTTCCACTTTAAACATTCTTACCTACTATTTTACACCTATTCACTTCAAAAGATGGAAATCTTTCAAGTGCAAATCAATTTCCCGCCTTTTTTGCATTGAAAACATGAGGATCCAGTGAAATGACTGAATCAGATTCTGGTTTCAGAAATATGTTATGGTGTGCCATTCAAACAGTGCATTAGTTGTAGAGGATTATTCGGTAGTATATTTTTATAATTACTATTATTATCAGTTGTATTGGACTATTCTTCAAATTTTGTTATGATTCCTGAGACCAATAACTTCTAAAGAAAGAAATCTGCAGAAAAGTGCTGGGCAAGATCTTACTTCTTAAAGCTTTAACTGAAACAAAACCAACTAAAATCCACACAATTTGAACATTAATAAGTAAAGAATAATTCAAATAAAATTTAAAATAGAAACATAAATTTCAATTAAATCATCATTACGTGGATATGCCTCATACTGTTGCAAGCACATACATTACATGTTGCACAAGCATGAACCCATGTGCAATCTTAACGATCTTTTCAGCTTAGCCTCCACTACATAAAATTTCTAAATTCCCATTCGGTTATGCCTGCCCTTCAGTCACATTTACCAACAGCAGTTCCTGGATACGATTATCTGAATGGCACCTTTAATGAACACTAGTCACTCAGCAACTGATTAGGAAAGCAATTGGAATGTTGCTGTTTATTGCAAGGGGAAGGGAATATAAAAATAAGGAAGTTTTACAGTAACTGGACAAGGCCTTGGTGAGATTATATCTGAGGTACTGTCATTTTGGTCTCCTTATTTGAAAGAAAGATATAATTGGGCAAGAAATAGTTCAGTAAAGGTTTGTTTGATTCACTCCCGGGTGAAGGGTTGACCTTATGAAGCAAAGATGAATAGGTTGCGTCTTTATAGAATTTTTAAAAAATTCATTCACGGGATAAGCATGTCATTGGCTGAGCCAGCATTTACTGCCCATCCCTAATTGCCCAAAGGGCAGTTGACAGTTAACTACATTGCTGAGGATCTGGAGTCACGTGTAAGCCAGACTATGTAAAGATGGAAGATTTCCTTCCCTAAACGACATCAATGAACAAGTTGGGATTATTTTTCCTGCTAATCAAAAATGGATTGTTGTCATTAGACTCTTAATTCCAGGTTTTTATTGAATTCAAATTCTACCGTCTGCCGCAATGAGATTTAAAACTGGGTCCTCAGACCATTAACTGGGTCTTTGGATTAATAGTCTAGCAATAATACCATTAAGCCATCACCTCACTGTTTAGTGGAGAATACAAAAATGAAGACGATCGTATTGAAACATAGAAGATCCAGCGAGGACTGGATGAGCTGGTAGATGGGATGATATTTCCTCTTGAGGGAGACTAGGATTGGGCAACACAGTTTAAGAGTAAGATATAACTCTTTTAAGATGGATAATGAGCAGAAGCTTTCTTTCTCTCTGTGTCATCTAGATGTGAAATTCTCTTCTACAGCAAATTTATTCAAGTTAGATTGATTCTTGATTGATAAGGGAGTCATAGCCAACAGGATGGCAGAGAGCAAAGTAGAGTTCAGATCACAACCAGAGCAGCTATGGTTCAACTGACCAGTAGAGTAGGCTCAAAGGGCCAAATGGCTGATTCCTGCTCCTATGTTTTAAAATAAATCAAAGGCTAACCATATTGTACTCCATATAACATATATATATACATAATCCTTTCACTTTCTTGCTCTTTTCTGAAGGTAAAGGGAACTAACTTGAAATGAAGACCAAGACCCTACAATATTTTCATCCAGTTTTCAGGAAAGATTCCTACAATTTGAAAAAGATTCCCTTATATAGTGTATTTCATGACCCAGGACATTCCAAGGTGCTTGAAAGCCCACTAAGAATGTGAAGTGTAATCACTATTGTAAAGTAGAAAGTACCGCAGTCAATTTGATAATGGGAGATTTGATGGCATTGACCATTTAGAGGGAAACAAAATGCTTCTACGTGAGCTGTAAAGGTCTCCCACTGGAATAAATTACACAAAACCTGTGACAGAGATTTATGAAAAGTCACACTGTCTCAGTTCAATTGCACTATTTTAACTCTCCAATCTGTTTGTCTTTATTTTTCAGCTGTAAACTGTCTTTCTTCACATCACTCCCAGGACTCAAAACAATCAGTCAAAGGTCAATACTCAAGAGCCAGAATTAAAAGCTGAATTAACAAGTCCTATTTAAGTGGATTGTAAATCCCAAACACAATAGTTTGTTTTTAATCTGATGTGAAAGTTCGATTTTGGATGCAAATATTGTCACTTCAATTTCACACTTGATGATTTGACAAATGATGAAAGTGCAGTTGTGTAAATTAGGTAGTTATGTTGTTCTAGAAAGGTGTGTATATCACCAAATGGTATCTGTCATGATTGAAGTCAGCTAGGTGAACCTTGTAGAATATGAGTTCCCTGATTGGAGCTGTTAATCTGGTCCAATCAGGGAGCCCTGGCTAACAGATAAGAACATGAGTGTCAGATATCCTTCTCACTCTGGCTCTGAGGGAGCTGGATCAGTGTCAAGGATTCTCTGTGTGTGAATAAAGAGTGACAGGATATTAGTCTCTGTGGGGTTATTTCAATGGTGACAAGAGAAAAGCACACCCCTGAAGAAATTCACCCATTCTGAAATTCTGGCTTTGAGTTAGGGTAAGTATTTCTGACATCATGCCATTATTTGGGAAGTTTAACTTGTTCGATCCTGCCATCGAAGACTGGGCTCAGTTTGAGGAAATAATTTTTTTTCTGAGCACATGATATTTGGGTGGATGAAAAGCAGTGAGTAAATCAGCTCCATATTTGTGGAGCTGCAATTTCTTTTCAGTTCTTAAGAGTGTAAATTTCCCTGAGGCACCAGATACTAAAACCTTTCAAAGGTTAAAGGATTTGGTTAAGGAATATTAGAACCCAAAGTCTCCTCTAATTCTGAGTTGCTATCAGTTTTTCTTGGCAAGTTGAGATCCAAGGGATTCTGTCTTGGGACCTTTGACAGAGGCATGTGACTATGGTTTAACACTTAATGAAATTCTGAAACTGTTTGGTAAGTGGGATTAATGATGTAACCATGCAAAAGGGCCTACTCGCTGAAACTCCACTGGACTTCATGCAGGCACTACAATTGGCTTTATCATTGGAAAATGCAGCAAGTGGAGCATACGAGTTGCAGGGTATTCTCATGGAAGCAGACACCCTCATCAATTTGAATGAGCTTAGGGAACACCACTTGAGTGAAAGTAATTGCATAGCCTCACTCAAGCCATTTCCTAAACAGGGACCCTAGGTAAGCCCACAGGAAAACCCCAAAACAAAACCAAGGCTCGGCCAAACAGTTAAAATTTTCTTCAGAATCTGGGCCGGCATCCTCCGGTCACATTTGTCTAGATGACATGCTAATAACAGAAAAGACCAATAAGGAACACTTAGAGAACTTGGACATAGTTCTAAGACATTTCTCCAAGGCAGGCTGTACACCTTAGAAGGGAAGACTGTGTGTTCCAGGCAGCCCCAGTGACCTACTTGAGCTAGAGTTGACCAGACTGGGTTACACCGATTAGAAGGTAAGGGAAGGGTGATAAGAAGGTGCCCTAGCTTCCACACCTGAGGTCTGAAGCTTAGGTCTTCCCTTAAGCTGGTGAATTATTATGGAGAGTTCATACTTAACCTGACCTCCATCCTGTTACCTTTGCATCAACTTGTAAAGGGTCAGCTTAGGAAATGGTCATGTAGCCATGCCATAGCTTACCATAGCCTTCAGGGAAATGAAGAAACAGCTATCATCCTCTAAGGTATTGGCATACTCTGATCCCCAGCAAGATCTGATATTGACATGCAATACCTCCCCTGTATGGTATCAGGGTAGTATTAGCTCATATGTGGCCCAATGGAGAGGCATAGCAACCTAATAGTGTATGCATCCAGGACTTTGGCTAATACAGAGCATAAATAGACCCAGATAGAGAAGGAAGGTTTGGCAGCCATGTTTGGAATCATGAAGTTCACAATATATTTATGTATGTAAATTTGTAATAACTGATAGCAAACCACTGCTAGGTTTACTCTTCCAATTCTGGCCTCTTGTGCATCTCCAGTTGTCTTCACTCCACCATTGGAGCACAATAGCTTGTGACATTTTAGTAAGTTGAATGTATATACAATACAGAATTATGGTAATGCCCTTTTCAATGGACTATCTTCAGAAGAACTTGAAATGCTACCATGACCAATATTGCACAAAAACCTCAGTTACTCCAAAGATAAGAGACACCTCGTCAGAGGATGTCCAAACACACAATTTTTTTAAAAATGTATTTCTTAATTGCTTGAGGCAGACTGAAAGATTGCATACGTTCAGTGGAGAGAAGAACAAAGTGATTACATTAAGGGAATCTTGCAATAAAAAACAATGACAATGATTTTCTGCTTAACCCTTTGGCAACATTGCATTCACCTAAATATTAACTGTTTGTAGGACTCTGGTCACCAGGAACATGAACCTTATTTGTAAAAATGACTTGTTATGGAGTGTGTCATGGAAAAACATAATACTTGTTGATTTGCCCAAATTAGGGAGTGGGAGAGGCTAACAAACAACTTCTGGGTGTCTTCTATCTCCAATGATACATTTATGAGAAGTTACATGGAAGCATAGAAAATAATGTCACAGAGCTAGTCCTTTTTTTTCCCCTTGAAAGCTGTTCCTTGGCTTAAGGATATTCTTCCTTGATTTTTTTTTCAAAGGGGTAAGAAACTAGATGGGGCTCTGATCAGTCTGGTTTGGTACAGAGATGAAAATGATTT
The DNA here is from genome assembly GCF_004010195.1 of Chiloscyllium plagiosum. Classification (NCBI taxonomy): domain Eukaryota; kingdom Metazoa; phylum Chordata; class Chondrichthyes; order Orectolobiformes; family Hemiscylliidae; genus Chiloscyllium; species Chiloscyllium plagiosum. The sequence continues at coordinate 21,347,233 of NC_057735.1, forward strand.
TGAGAGGCCTTTTGTTTATATGTAAACAGATGAGACTTCAGGCCAAAGTGGTCATGTTTTAGAAGTGACCTGTATAAAGAAAGGGGAATGGTCAGCTCTCTAGCTGAGCTGAGCAGTTTTAGTACAGTTTTGAACTGGTGAGGAGTTCAACAGGGAGCTGTGTGAAAACTCTCTCTCTCTCTCTTTCTGCCTTTAAACTTCAACCTGTAAGCATGTGTTCTATTTATACTGGTTTTTAAAAGGAGTTTGCTTATTAGGACTTTTGTGTACATTCAGAACAGCATAATTAAGTCTAGTTGGATAGGTGGGGTTCTGTAGGGTTCTTTATTCTGTGCTTTGTGTTTCTCTGTGTAATTTTGTGAATAATTTTTGTCAGTTTTAAAATCTAGTAGTCAAGCTAGCTAACATAATCTGGGTAATTTTCACTGTATACTTACTGAAACAAATTGCAAAGTTATGGTCTGAGCTGCCTGCTTAAGAAGATTTTGAGTAGTCTGGCTTAGTCCATAACAAATTGGGGCTCTTTGTGGGTGGGATTTTAAACAGCAAGTGGTAGGTGCTGATGTCTTTATTTCAGGTGTTGGAATGGTTGGGCAGACAAAGCTTGAGATAGTAATGGTTCTTTCAGTTGCCAACAGTTTTCTGGAAGTGGATGCAGTGACTTTGGAAGTTTTGCAAAAAATGAATAAGACCAAGTTGCAAGAATTAGCAGAGAAGCTGGAATTGGAACTGCCGTCTTCTGTGGGGAAAGGAGAGATAGTTACAGCAGTAACTCAGCATTTAAACTTGCTGGAGAAACATCAGAATCTATAGAGGTGGCAAGAATTCAATTGTAAATGAAGCAGCTTGAGTTAGAGATGAGAGATAAGGAAAGGGCAGCAGAAATTAAATAGGATTTGAAGTAGAAGAGAGAGAAAAAGAGAGAACTTTTGAACTTCAAAAACTGGCACTCAAAAAAGAAAGTCAGCTTAAAAGGCTGGTAATAAAGGCTGAGAGTAGACTTAGTGAGGATGAGGTTGTCAGAAGCCCAGTGAGAAACTATTCAAATATGTTCAAGCATTGCCTAAATTTGATGAAGAGGATGTGGAAGCCTTCTTCATCCCATTTGAAAAGGTGGCTAAACAAATGCAATGGCCAGTGGCAATGTACGTTTTGTTGATCCAAAGAAAATTTGTAGGTGGGGTAGTGAGGTATTCACATCCCTATCAGAGGACGTATCCAGGGAGTATGAGGATGAAGTGCCATTTTAAGTGCATATGATCTTGTACCAGAAACCAAGAGACAATGTTTCAGGAATCTAAGGAGGGATCCTGGTCAAACCTATTTTGAGTAACCTATACAGAGTAATTTCGATAGATGGATAAGAGCTTTAATAATCGAACAAACCTATGACGCCCTTAGAGAGGTAATTATTTTGGAAAAATTCAAAAATTCACTGCCTGAAGTAGGGCAAACTTGTGTGGAAGAGCAGAGAGTTAACACAGCAAGATTGGCAGCTGAAGTGGCTGATGATTATGAGCTGGTCCGTAAAACTCGGTTGGGCTTCCAGAATCAATTTCAGTCCATGAGGGTTAGAAATTGGGGTAAAGATAAATCTTCACGTGGAAAGGGAAAGGTAGATCTCAGTGAAGATCGTAAGGTTAATTTACCACAGGGTAAAAAAAGAAACCCTTGAAGGGGAAAGGGAGGTGAAAAAGCTCTTTTCATTGTATTAAAATGGGCAACACAAAATCACAGTGTTGGTAGGCTAGGAGAAAGCCAAATGTAGGAAAACCAGACAAGCCTGGAAGTTTTGTTGGACTGTAACAAAAAGTATAAGGGAAGTTAGACAATTGACTCAGAGTGTACAAGATGATCAGATGTTGATTAATGAGGATTAAACATACAAGGCTAAAGCTTATTCACATAGGCCACGAGTAGTCAATAAGGAGGTTACAACATTAATGGACACAGGATCCTCTCAGTCTGTAATGCTGAAGGAGAAGGAGGTATGTACTCCTGAGGGTCTATTGCCAGAGAAGTTACTAGTAACAAGAATTCGCGGTGAGACAAAAAGTGCTCAACTATGTAAAGTGAGGCTAGAGAGTCCAGAGAAAAGTGGAGAATTTGTGGTAAGAGTACTGGACAAACTCTCAGCTTCAGAAATACAATTTGTCCTTGCAAATGATATAGCTGATTCACCGGTAGCCGTGCTGCTCACTCTAGTTGAAAAGCCAGTGGAGACGCAAACAACTGAAGACATGGAGAATGTTTATCCATTGTGTGATCACAAGATCACAGAGGCACAAGCTGAAGCAGTAGAGATCAAAAGGCACAGATAAGGAAGCTGACATAGTGTGATCCAAAATTTGCTTTGATCAGATAAGTGGAACAAAGAAGGAGCAAATAGATAAACATGCAAGTATCTTTAGCTCTGCTAAGCTGATTGAATTACAGTGAAAGATGAGGAATTAAAATAGTTACATCAAAAGAGAAAGAAAGTGAATGCATTCCTGTGTGTTATTAGTTAATAAATGATATCTTAATGAGGATATGGAGACCATCACACATTCAAGCAGATGTGAAATGGGCAGAGATTATTCAAATTGCTTTGCTAGAAGGGTATAGAAAGAAGGTGCTGAGAGTGGTGAATGAGCTACCATTTGGAGGTCATTTAGGGTGAGGAAAACACAAGCTAAAATACAAAGATATTTTTACTGGCCTGGACTACAAAGAGATGTAGTTGAATTTTGCCCGACTTGTCATACATGTCAGCGAATCAGAAGACCACAAGCAGTAATAAAACCTGCACCTTTCATACCTATTCCAGCATTTGAGGAACCTTTCACAAGAGCCTTGATTGATTGCGTAGGTGCCTACCTCAAACAAAAAGTGGGAATAAGCATTTATTAACAATAATGGACGTGTCGACTAGATTTCCAGAGGCAATCCCATTACGCAACATCACATCTAAAAAGGTTGTAAAAGAATTACTTAATTTTTTTTAACTAGATATGGACTGTCAATAGAGATTCAGTCTGATCGAGGATCAAACGTCAAGGAGGTTATGGATAACTTGGGAATAAAGCAATTCAAATCTACCGCAGGGCGGCATGATGGCTCAGTGGTTAGCACTGCTGCCTCACACCACCAGGGTCCTAGGTTTGATGCCAGCCTCGGACGACGGTCTGTGTGGAGTTTGCACATTCTCCCAGTGCCTGCGTAGGTTTCCTCCGGGTGCTCCAGATTCCTCCCACAGTCCAAAGATGTGCAAGCCAGGTGAATTGGCCATGCTAAATTGCATAGTGTTAGGTGCATTAGTCAGAGGGGAAATGAGTCTGGGTGGGTTACTCTTCAGAGGGTCAGTGTGGACTGGTTGGGCTGAAGGGCCTGTTTCCACACTGTAGGGAATCTAATTTAAAAATACTGTGTACCATCCGGAATTGCAAGGAGTGCTAGAGAGATGGCATCCAACACAAAAGACCATGTTGAGGGCTTATTGTCAGGATTACCCAGATGATTGGGATAAGGGAATTCTGTTTGTACTTTTTGCTATCAGAGGTGCACCAAATAAATCGACCAAATTCAGTCCATTTGAATTAATTTTTGGGCATGAAGTAAGAGGACCACTAAAATTAATTAAGGAGAAATTAATAAGTCATAATTAAGAGACCACCCATTTGGACTATGTGTCAAATTTTAGAGAACAAATAAATAGAGCTGAAGAGTTGGCTTGACAGCATTTAAAAGTATCACAGGATACAATGAAATAGGGCAGATAAGAAATCACAAATTCACAATTGGTGTTGGTGTTACTTCCAGTGACAGGTGAACCTTTAAAAGCAAGGTTTAGTGGGCCATATCAAATTGAGAAGAAATTGAGTAAGGTGAACAACTTGATAAGGACTCCAGACAGAAAGAAATCTCACAGAGTGTGTCATGGGAATATGCTCAAAAGGTATTTTGAAACAGAAGGAAAGCAAGAGGAGAAGGTGTTCATGGTTGCAGCACAGCAGGAAGAACCAAGTTCAGAGGATTCTGAATTGGACATTCTTCAAATCAACTATGAGGAAGTTGTCAAAAATTGGAATAAATTATTGAATTACCTTCCACAAGAAAATCGGAATGACCTGAAAAAGTTATTACTATCACTTGGGGAGATATGCGGAAATAAACTGGGAAGTACTAACCTAATTGTGCATTATATTTCTTTTTTTCTGTCCCTTTTTTTTCTTTAACGCCCACTTTACTGCCTTACTGTGGTAGTGCTTATTTTTTTCCCCAGCACCCATGGTGTGTGTGTGCAGGTGTGAGACACAGTGAGGGATACAAGGTGCACAAATCTTTATTCAAATTCCCATCACCAGGAAGAGAGGAAACAGCCGAGTGGCCTGTGACAAGCAGTGCCCTTCACAAAGGGCAGTGCTGTATGATCAAATAGTGAAGGGGAGGGCAGGGATTTAAATCAAAATAGAGTTGGATGGGGAACTAATGCACTCCACCCCCTGCAGGGCCCACCTCTCCCTGAACAACTCCAGGGTGTCGGTGGACAACGCGTGCTCCTTTTCCAGAGACACCCGAGCTCTAACGTAAGCACGGAAGAGGGGCAGACAGTCGGCCCTAACGACCCCCTCCACAGCCTGGACCTATTTATGGCCAGTTGGGCCAGACCCAGGAGCAGACCCACGAGGAGGTCTTCGGACCTGCCCTCCCTCCTCCGTACTGGGTGCCCAAAGATCAGGAGCGTGGGACTGAAGTGCAACCAAAAGCACAGGAGGTTTTTGTGGAAATCAAAAGGGAGTGCAAACGCCCACACCCAATATATACATGATCCATGGACTCCACAGCGCCACAGGACAAGCAGTTGGGCTGGGAGTCCGTGAACCACCGCAATCTGCGGTTGCAGGGGACCGTTGCGTGCAGCACCCTCCACCCCAGATCCCCGAGAGAAAGAGGGAGGACTCCCGTGTAGAGAGCCCTCCACTGGGGATCTTCACCACCCGGTGGCAAATGGGCACGCCAAGGCGTGTCCGGACGGTGGATGAGGGAGAAGAGGTGGACGGTGTGCTGCAGGTGTGCTTTTTACGTCCTTAAAAGGGACAAAACTAAAATTCCAGAGGCGGCTCAGGTTGCGTGGCACAGGCTCCCGCGGGAAGTAAGGGACCTTGGGGCCAATGTGAAATGCCGTCCAAACAGGGTTGAGCGCGGACGGGATTTCACCGCACACCTGAGCGTCCTCCAATTGGTGCACTACGTCGGGTCCGAGCACCGCCATTTTAAGGCATCGGATGGTAGTGGCCACATATCGAATGTCAACCGCTGCCCTGCTCGCTATGTCCTGCGGCAGCGTCCAGCCCAGGCCCCCACACTGAGCACGTCCCCGACCCTGGTCACCCTCGCCACCATGGCCCTCCCCTCCGACAGTCACTCGAACCCGCAAGTGCAGAGGTGCGGATTCCTGAGCAACGGCTCCCTGACGACAGCTGCCACTCCTGCTGGAGGGTAGGCGCAACGCGATTCGACCATGTTCCAGACAGTGATCAGGTCCTGGTAAAAGACAGGCAGCATCTTGAGGGTGACCTCCAAAGCGTCACGGTAGACGAACAGGAGCTGTGTGTCGTAGTTGAGGTTACGCACCTGGCGGAAAAAATACGTCGCCAGGGCGCACCACCTAGCAGGAGGCTCGACATTAAGATATTGCTGCAAGCTCTGAAGGCAGAACGTCGCGACCTGGGTACGGACTTAATCGTGCATTATATAGATATAGGAGATGCTGTCCCAATTAAGCAACATCCTTAGAGGCAAAACCCTCTAAAGTTAGCACAGGTTCAGGAGAGAGAGCTCATATTCTAAGTTGGCAGAATCGAAGTGAGTTAGTGACTGGAGCTCACCCATAGTCATGGTGCTAAAGCCAAATGCCATGCTGTCCCAATTAAGCAACATCCTTACAGGCAAAACCCTCTCAAGTTAGCACAGGTTCAGGAGAGAGAGCTCATATTCCAAGATGGCAGAATCGAAGTGAGTTAGTGACTGGAGCTTACCCATAGTCATGGTGCCAAAGCCAGATGGTACCCAATGGTTGTGTGTAGACTATTGCAAAGTCAATGTCATTACAAAGACTGATATATATCCAATTCCACAGTTGGAAGACTGTGTTGAAAAAATAGGACAAGCAACTTACATTTCTAAGTTGGACTTGCTCAGAAGCTACTGGCAAGTTCCTCTGTCAGAGAGAGCAAAGGCAATTTCAGCTTTCGTAACGCCAAATGGGCTATATCAGTTCAAAATCATGCCATTTGGATGAAAAACACTCCAGCCACTTTTCAGAGACTGACTAATAAGGTCATTGCTGGAATACCCAACTGTGTGGTGTACATTGATGACCTGGTGATTTTTAGTCACTCATGGAAGGAACATTTACAGCATTTATTGGACTTGTTCAATCGACTTCAGAAGGCAGGCTTAGTGGTAAACCTCGCTAAAAGTGAATTTGCCAAAGCCCAAGTCACCTTCCTGGTCCATGTTATTGGACATGGATAAATAGCCCCATGAAATGCAAAAACAAAAGTAATTGGGGAATTGCCCACAGCATTGACAAAAATAAGCAGTACTACAGTTCCTGGCAGAGTGGATTTTACCGAAAGTTTGTGCCAAACTCTAAAGGTGTGGCTGCTCCCACTCACCAAATTTTTAAAAAAGGGCAATAAGTTTCAGTGGACAGCGGACAGTCAAAAGGCATTTGACAGCCTTAAAACTGTGTGAACCACTGCCCTAGTATTAGCCACCCGGATTACACAAAGCCTTTCAAGGTGGCTAGCGATGGCAGTGATGTAGGTGTCAGTGTGGTGCTCCTGCAGGAGGATGATGAGGGAATAGAAAGACCCATCCGGTATTTTTCCAGGAAGTTGAACGTTCATCAACAGAAATATTCAGCGGTGGAGAAAGAGACTTAAGCTTGGTGTCAGCATTGCAACATTTCAGTGTTTATATTACCAGCATCTGAGACAATCATATACACTGATCACAACCCATCGACATTTGTGGAAATATTTAAGGACGAAAATGCCAGACTGTTGAGATGGAGCCTGTTGTTGCAGCCGTTCAATTTGACAATTGTGCACGTGGCAGGTTGTGAAAACGTGATTGCTGATACATTATCGAGACTCGAATGAGACAGGGAAGCTTTCAGTGGTGGGTGTACCACAGCCTGAAATTGCATGCGCATAGTTAGTATAGTGTACGTGTGTGTTGAGAATACTAAGCGAGTTTTGAAGGGTTAAAAATGAAGCTACCTTTTGGTATTGATGGTTCTTTTTTTAAAAGGGGGTGGAAGGTATCACAAAGCTAGTCGCTTTTTTTCTAAAAGCTGTTCCTTGGCTGAAGGATACTTGGCCCTTGATTTTTTTTTCAGAGGGGCAATAAACCGGGCTGGGATCGGATCAATCTGGCTCCGAGCTGAGCAGTTTTAGTTCAGTCTTGCAGTGGTTGGAAGTTCAACAGGGAGCTGTGTGGAAACTCTCTCTTTTTCTGCCCTTCAACTTCAACCTGTAAGCATGTGTTCCATTTATACTGGTTTTTAAAAGGGAGTTTGCTTATTGGGACTGTTGTGTACATTCAGAAAAGCATAATTAAGACTAGTTGGATGGGTTGAGTTCTCTATTGGTTCTTTATTCTGTTCTTTGTGTTTCATTGTGGAATTTTGTGAATCATTTTTTTGTCAGTTTTAAAATCGAGTAGTCAACCTAGCTAATTTAATCTGGGAATTTTCACTGTACACTTACCGAAACAAATTGCAAAGTTATGGTCTGAGCTGCCTGCTTAAGAATGTTTTGAGTGGTCAGGCTTACTCCATAAGACTAGGAGCAGGAATACACTATTGAGACCTTTGATCCTACTCCACCATTCATTATAATCATGGCTGCTTATTCAATTAAATGCCTGTTCCTGCTTTATCCCCCAACATCCTTTGATTCCTTTAGCCCAAATGTGAATTCTAACGCCTCTTTGAAATCATACAATGTTTCGGCCTTGACTGCTTTCTATAGCAACAAATTTCAAAAACACACCACTGTTCTGGTGAAAAAAATTCTCCTCACCTCAATCCTATGATCAGTAGAGTTATGGACAGTGTAGAGGATTGTCAAAGGGTACTGTGAGATATAGATCAGTTGCAGATATGGGAAGAGAAATGGCACATGGAGTTTAATCCGGATAAGTGCGAGGTGCTGCACTTTGAGATGGTAGGGTAGAATAGAGTAGATTTGTAATTTTTACCATATACAACTGACACAGTAACAAATGAGACAGCATTCCTCCAGGACCAAGGTGCTACATGGACAGCAGAAACTACACGATCATAGGAAGGGCGGCATAAAGTGTATAAGTAATGCAAAACACGCAAATTTAGTGCAGTAAATGAATAATAGACATTGCATGACTTAGAATTGCTTCTAAAACAGAATTTCAGATGGAAGAGAGTCTGATCATACAGTGTGAAGAAGCCTGATGGCTTGGGTGACAAAACTATTGCACAGTCTGGCTATGATAGACTGAATGCTCTGGTATCGTCTGTCAGATGGCAGGAGGGAGAAGAGATTGAGTGAGGGGTGTCTATCAGCGTGTGGTGTAAACGTCTGTAATGGAGGGTAGAGAGACTGCGATGCTCTTCTCGGCTGTCCTCACTCTCCATTGTAGGGTCTCACATTGTGAGGCGGTGTAATTCCCGGACCAGGCAGTGATGCAGCAGTTCAAGGTACACTCAATGAACCGTCTGTAGAACGTGATGAGGATGGAGGGCTGGGTACATGGGCTTTCCTCAGCATGCACAGAAATAGAGATGCTGCTGGGTTTTCTTGGCAATGGAACTGGTAATGAGGGCCCAGGTAAGATTCTCAGCCAGGTGAATGCCAAAAAAATTTGGTGCTCTTCACGATCTCCACGGGGGAGCAGTCGATATCCAGTGGAGAGTGGTCGCTCAGTGCTCTCCTGAGGTCAACAACCCTCTCTTTCATTTTGTCCACTTTCAGAGACAGGGTGTTGGCTCTGCACCAGCCCATTAGCCGCTGCACCTCCTCTCTATATGCTGACTTGTCCTTCTTGCTGATGAGACCCACGACAGTCATATCATCAGCAAACGTGATGATATAATTCCACTTATGCTTCGCTGCACAGTCATGTGTCAGCAGGGTGAACAGCAGTGGACTAAGCACATAGCCCTGGGGGGCTCCCGTGCTCAGTATGATGGCATTGTAGATGTTTTCTCAATCCAGACAGATTGACGTCTCAGGAAGTCCAGGATCCAAAATCCAGTTACAAAGGGAGATATGTAGGCCCAGCAGACTCAGCTTTCCAATCAGGTGCTGAGGAATGATAGTGTTGAATGCAGAACTGAAGTTGATGAACGGTAATCTGATGTAGGTGTTTTACTTCTCCAGGTGGGTCAGGGCCAGATGGAGGGTGGTGGAAATGGCATCATCCATTGAGCAGTTTGGACGATACAGGAGCTGCAGGGTGTCCAGTGAGGGGGGCAGCAGGGCCTTAATATGATGATGGGTGTTAGCGCAATGAGGCAGTATTCATTGAGACAACATACTGAAGACTTCTTCGGCACAGTGACAATGGTAGCGACCTTGAAGCACATTGGAACTATGTCACAGCTCAGGGAAATGTTGAAGATGTTAGTGAGAACATCTGCCAATACTTCAGAGCATCCTCTGAGCACTCTGCTAAGCATGTTATCTAGTCCAGCAGCCTTATGTAAGTTGACTCTACGTAGGGATTTCCTCATGTCTGCTGTAGTAATACCCAGTCATTGCAGGTGGGTGCTGTCAAAGTGGCGGTCGTGTGTGTGTGTGTGTGCGCGCGCACACTTTACCTCTTTGATGACTCGGGTCAGGTTGGCCCTCGCTGTTGTTGGGGCTGCCTTGTCATCTGCTCTGAAGGTGGTATCATGGGGCCTCAGCAGTGCACACATCCTTGTGGTCATCGACTGCATCTATTTGGGGCAAGAGGTGATGTGGTCTTGGACACAGTGACATTGTCAATACATAGCAAATCACCGACGCTGTGTACTCCTCTCAGTTGATCGAATCGCCATCAGTTGCAGCCTCTCCGAACACACACACACACACACACACACACACCTCAAAACAGTCTTGAAGAGCAGAAATGGCTCCTGCTGATCAGGTTTTCACCTGTTTCCAAACCAGTTTGACATGTTTAACGAGCAGTCTGTATACTGAGATTAGCGTAACTGAAATGTGGTCTGCAGAGCAGAGGTGGGGCCAGGACTCTGCCCTGTACGTGTCGGGGATGTGTGTATAAACAAGATCCAGTGTGTTCTCCTGCCTCATCGGAAATTCCACATGCTGATGGAATTTAGGGAGCACAGACTTGAGATTTACACAGTTGAAATCTCCAGCGACAATAAACGGTGCATCAGGGTAAGTATTCTGCAGCCTCCCAATAGCCCCATCCTGCACGCTTATCCCGCTTCCGCCTCCTCACACACTATTTCCGAAGACTAAATGCCCAACTACTGGCATCAGATAAGGCTGAGGACTGGAGGCCTGGTCTCTGTAGCAAGCCAAGAACTCCTCCATGCTTACTGCACTTTTGCCTCCACGCACATCGCTTGGGACGTCTCAACACCCAGCCACCAGCATCAGGCGAGGTCGAGGACTGGAGGCCTGGTCTCTATAGCTAGCCGAGATCACCTAACTCCTTCAGCAGCTCTCCATCCAGGTACATTTTCAGCTGGTTCCTGTACTGTAGCAGTGTCTGCAAACACCGGGTTTTCTGTTCCTCCGGGAATTAAGTAGCTCTTGGTCCAACAGGCCGCTGTGAGCTGCTGCCGTGCTGCCATTTTGAAAAATGAATGTATACAGAACCTGAACAGCATTGATGGACAGAGTGATCTTGGGGTTCAAGTCCATAGCTCCCTGACAGTGGTCATGCAAGTAGTTAAGGTGGTAAAGAAGGTTTATGGCATGCCTGCCTTTACTGACAACCACTTAATAAAGAAGCAGTGCTTTGAAAGCTAGTGATTCCAAATAAACCTGTTGAACTAAAGCCTGGTGTTGTGTGCGATTTTTAACTTTGTCCACCCCAGTCCAACACTAGCACCTCCAAATCTAATACTGGCAGCATGCATTTAAGGTGAGAAAGGGCAAGTGTAAATAAAAATCTTGCCCCCTCACATCTATTTTGAAGTGTGGCGGCAGATACTAGAAGTCCCTTAAACTCCCCTATTGTAAGTACATGAATATGCAAGGAATGGAGGGATATGGACCAAGAGCAGACAGAAGGGATTAATTTAATTTGGTGTCACATTCAGCATAACATTGTGGGCTCAAGGGCCTGTTAGTGTGCACTGTTCTATATTCAGAAGTAGTTTATCCCCATATCCTTAGACTGTGACAACTGGTTCTGGGCTTTCCTATTAGCAGGAATATCTTTCTTGCATCCACCCTGCCTAGTCCTGTTAGAATTTGAAAGTTTCTAGGAGACTCTTCCCCCTTATGCTTCTGAATTCCAGTTTGCATAATCCTAATCAATTCAACCTCTCCTCACACATCAGTCCTGGTGTCCCGGAAATCGGACTGGTAAGACTTACATAAAACAGTGAAAGGAAAAAAGTCAGTACTTTTCTCCAAACACAACTTAAAATGAGACAGAAATCTAATATTGAAAATGCAAAATCTTGTTTGAGGAAGATTAAGGAATGTCACTAATCTATAGTCATAATGTTATATATTTTGTAAAGAAAGTTATTGTCTCTAAAGTTAAAAAAAACTTGCAAAATTGCTCTCAAAAGTCAGATGGCTATCCTTATGGAGTCAGCTCAGATTAGGACCAGATTACATTTTTCTCAAAAATTCACAAGAGACCTTTTGAAATTTAATAAACCATTCCTCAGAGTAAACAGACAATGGTTTACTGGAGATGTGAATAGTGCTTCCTATCTTAACAAAATCCGAGTGAGACCCATCCAAGTTAATGACTGAGAAAGTTTAAAAAGTGAATTACTATGCCTAAACATTTGTGCCCCAGATCTAAACTAAACAAACACCTAATTTGAAAGCATATAAGAGCCATTTTAAGTGTTGAGTTGTAGAAACAAGTCTGACTGTGATCAATCATTTAAGTGCATAGACCCTGGCAAAAACATCCTAAACCTGTCACTGAATGTCAACAGGGAGATAAAGAATGGTATCCAGGCCTGTTGCTCTGCAGCTGCTAAAAGCCCCAGCTACAGTGCCATACAAGATAAACAAAGGAGACTTCAGTCACTCAAGACCTGTTCTGCTCGGTCCACCTGAGGGTGCAATCTTCAACTCTTCAAGTATGGAAACAGAATCGGACTTTAGGTTTTCAACACCTCCATTTTGGAAACAGAATCTTTAAGCAAGCTCGGCCCACAACAATAATAGAGGCTCAACTCAGTTTTTTACCATCATATACAACTCTAAATCTTTGTATCTACATTTTAGCTGATGATGTTTTTACTTCTTAATTACCTTTTAACAGTTCAGTAATATACCAATATTTTCTCATTTTAAACCATAAATCTCTGTTGCTGGTTATATTTAAATTTAAATACCAGAAAATTAAACAACTTTCCAAATTCATAGTTCATAGTTTGAGGACACCCCTGGGCCCTGGTCATGACAAATAGATTTACAGCAGAAAATATTGGAAATAGTTATTTTGGGATACTTCTGGCAGAAATTAAATAACATTAAATCTATAAAAGTGTACTGTATTCAGGCCAGGAATGCAAACACAGAAAATTAGATTTGCTGTTAAACTTAAGCTTCTAGTTTAGACTCATCAGTTGATGAATAGACAATACATGATGGAAGATAGCTTTCATTAAAATTAAAAATGTTTGCTCCTAAAAGAAATACTTTAGAAATTATTACCATAACCATTCACACAATCCCAGAACTGCTGATGGCTCGAGCCTTTTATTACGATACTGGGTAAACCCCTCTACTAATTTAAACCAGTAACACAAAAGATTCACCCCGTGCTGTAATCGAGAGGCAAAGAACCTTCCCAAAAGTCACTATTTAAAGTAAAAATTAACAATTTTATTCTTTAAGTCTAACAGAGAATATTAACTAACAACTATTTATAACTCCTTTCTCTTAAAACTATCTTTACCTCCCCCTCTACAATACTAGCCCAATAAAAAAAATCCCGATTAAGATTTTTTAAAAATCTTATTTCAAAACCAGGCAGCTTTCAGTTCTTTTCTTCTTCGAAGGGATTCTGCTTCCCAGGTCTTTGATAAAGGTACCTTTCAGAGAGCAGATCTTTCTATAAGCAATCTTGTTGTCTCTGGCTGTTCTTTGCCGCTCTGGCTAACTGTTCAAAATGTTTAATATTTATATCCCAAAACATCAGACCATTTCATTGGTTTGACGTCATCCAAAATAGTAAGATTCAAATTCAATTGGACTTTTGGATCTGGGGGAGAATTTAAACTGATTGGTTACATTTTGAATTTGTTTTTGTGTCCTGGAAACACAGCACCAAATACATGTTTCAACCCAAATGTTACATTTTTGAATGCTCAGCATACTTTGTGCTAGCCAGAAATTTCAGCTCCCTTAAAAGTACAGTACACCCACAACTTCATAATATTTTGCATTACCTTTGGATCAACCTCAATGGTTTATTAAAGGTAGTCAAATACATGAGTCATTATCAACACCAACGTATGTCCCAAGGTAATAATACAACTGTCAAGGAATATATTGTCATCACCATTATTTCATGTATTACCAAAAGTGAAAGCTCTGTCAGGGTTTGAGGCTACAGTTGGTTCCATTCCAATCTATTCTCAACTAATATTAGATGGAGTGAGCTGGTCCTGACACCAACAGCCCTGGATGTCTCTAGATTTCAAAGTTTCAAAACAGAAAAAGATAGAAATAACTGGTGCGTCTGGCAGCATTTACAGAGAGACAAACAATAGCTAACATGTCAAGTCATGATCTGTCACCAGAACAACATAGCATAATGTGGCTTCAAAGGTTTTTGAGTACTGTATTGGAGACTTCAATGTTGGAAGTGGAAACAAGGAGAAGTGTCCTGCATCAACAGAAAGGCCTCCAGAGTGGTAATGGGAGCAGGTTCCTGAGGAGGTCAATGTCAGAAATCCAAGTCCTGAAGACCTGGGTGCAATGCTGCAAGAAGTCCCCATGGCCTACAAGTAGCCAAGGCCAATGAATGCATTGTCAACTGTATCAAGCCCACTAGCAGAGTGAGGCACTGCTCAATTCACCACTTACTAACCACTCTGTCAGTCATAACTTATACTTCACATCCATGTTTCACCTCATATTACAAACTGTAGGCAGCCTCACAGTCACATCTCACAGCTTTCTCGCTATAACTAGTCAAGCATGACAGACAACATCCAAACAGCGCACTGCACATTCACAAGCAAAGTTCCTTCTCACTTGTAAAACAAGTTGGGACACAACCAAAGGCAACAGGAGCAAACTGGAGTGAAACAAGCACATTTGCTTATCCTAACTCTATGGTGGAGACGGAGCTCCCCATTATTGAAATATCCATTAATGAGCCATGGTCAGTGCTCGGGTTGAAACCACTGAAGATCTCATATTCTCTAATCTTGCATTCTGCTCAGACTTAGAAGCTGCAGGTGAGTTTACACCATTTAAAATTTCCTCTCCGCCACACACCATAAACATACCATTGAATTTCTCCTTAGAGGGGCCAGGCAGTAGAGAAGCAATAAGGTGGTGATGATGAAGCTGCACATTCATTTGATTTCGTACTCCCCCTCCATCTCGGACCCTGTACGATCTGAGAGGATAGCAGAGGTGAGAACTGCACTTAGTGCAACTCTGCATATGGACAGTCTGCAACTTGGTTGGAGGTGGGGACATGGGTGGTTGAGAACAGTACAGATGCCAGGTCATCAGAAGGGAGGTCAAGTTCTGCTGGGTGGAAAACTACAAAAGATGTGCTTCAAGCATTGGGGAACATTTGCTTAATGTTAAGAAGTGTTCCAGCACTAATTTAAGAGTGCTTTGCATAGAGTTTGGAACCCACCTTCTCAGCATGAATTAGTGACCAAGCGCATCCACACTTTTAGACATAACCATGATGCAGTGTCTAATGGCTGATGTTGCAACTCAATCTTAATACAAGCCTGGTCCTACTGAGGTTGCAGCAGGGGGCAGATTTCAATGATAATGGACAGAATTTTTCCATTTTCCATTAGTGTTTTACTGACTGAGAAAGTCATGGCATCTCGTGAGCTTTAGTTCATAGTGACTTCTCTGATGCAAATTTCTGAAAATCACCTCAGTAATTATGCTGAACTCTGGGGCAGACTTCTCCAGGAAATCGAATGCTCCATCTGGGACCCAACATTTTATATATGTAACCGAGCTGCACAATTTCAGATGCTGCAAGCCAGAAAAAGTCCCTGACGTTATGGTGCTCCAGCCTCTACATTCAGAGGAACACTTCCTCCCTGCTTTCCAAACAGCAATGCAGATGTCTTGTGAGATGGGTGGGGGAAGAGTGCCATCCTTCCTCCTGTGGACCGCCAGAGGCGGCCATACCATCAGGTTATACTAGTCTGGACCAATCCTAAGTCCACATTAAGCAAGATGTCCGGCAGTGTAAGAAAAAAGTCAACAATCTTTTGGGTTCAGTGCTCTCTACCAAGACAAGCTGCCAGTCTCTCCCCTTGCACCAAAACATAACACAAGCCACCGTACAGTATTCAGCAACCTGTAACTAAGTACTGAAGAGCTAGTGAAGTAAGAAAGCATTGCAAGACACTGAGGCTGTCTGACTGAAATCAGCAAATGTACACAAAGGAGAAAGTGAGGTCTGCAGATGCTGGAGATCAAAGTTGAAACTTTATTGCTGGAACAGCACAGCAGGTCAGGCAGCATCCAGGGAACAGGAGATTCGACGTTTCGGGCACAGGCCCTTCTTCAGGAATGAGAAGGGCCTGTGCCCGAAACGTCGAATCTCCTGTTCCCTGGATGCTGCCTGACCTGCTGTGCTGTTCCAGCAATAAAGTTTCAACCAAAATGTACACAAAAGAAAGCAATAATGCAGACAGGGACGAGCAGTCTACAACTATGTGCAAAGTGAATGAGTGTTATGAAAACAAGTCAAGAACTGTCAGAGAACTCCTGCGCAGGTGCATAAGTTGCATCTGTGCCTCTGCATGCAAACTAATCAGGCAAAATCATGCAATGCCTGGGCGTCTTAGCTTCAACAATCGAAGAGCTGAGAGAGTTGGTCTGAGAACAACAGTCTTGAGCTCCTTATCTAAGGAAAATATACTAGCATTGGAGACAGTCCAAAGACGGTTCCTCAGTTGAATCAGGGTATGAAGGGGCAATTTTAAGACGACAGGTTAAATAGTCTATGCCTAATGCATTAGAATTAAGAATGAGAGGTGGCCTTATTGTAATATTCAAGATTTGTAAAGGACTTAACAAGATGGATGCAGAAAGGTAGTTGCCTCTTGTGGGAGAGTCTATGACAAGCAGGCATAATCTTAGATTGAGGAGTTACCCTTTTAAGGCAAAGATAAGGAGTAATTTCTTTTCTCAATGAATGACTGGAGTTCTTTACCACAGAGATGCTGAGGTTGAATCGTTAAGTAATTCGAAGCTGAAAAGGATAGACTTTTAATCAAGTGGGGGCCACAGGGTGGCATGGTAGCACAGTGGTTAGCATTGTTTCCTCTCAGCACCAGGCACCCAGATCCAATTCCAACTTTGGCTAACCGTCTGTGTGGAGTTTACACATTTGCCCAATGCCAGAGAGTTACCACCAGGCACTCTAAATTCCTCCCATGGTCTAAAGATGTGCAGGTTACGTGGACTGAGCATAGTAAATGTGAGGTTATGGGGATGGCGGGAGGATCGGTGCAGATAATGGGCTGAATGGCCTCTTCTGCACTGTAGGAATTCTATGATTAATCAATAATGAAATCAAGAATTACAGGGAAAAGGCAGGGCTGCTGAATGCGTTCTTGGTTCAGAGAGTAGAAAATTGAATTATTGGGCTCAAATCAATCTTGAATGCCGTTTTAAGCATCAATCTACTATTGTTCACTATGGACACCGGTTGGACTTGACAGCACACACAGCATGCAGGGGAAAAAACAAATCTCAATTTCACACCCGACTGGGTGTTTAATTCTACTATTCAGGCAGCCCTGGCAGCTAAGTTGCAGTGCTTTAACTCCATCTACTGAGTGCAGAAGGTTTCACATCTTTAGAAAATATGAATTTTGTGAACAAGAATGTTAAATAGACTAACATCATACATAAAGCACCAAGTTAACAGGCGGATATAGCAAATAGGTATGAAGGCAAATAAAATATTGATCTTCAGTGTGAGGGATATTAACTATAAAAGTAAAGACTTGTTATAATTGCATAAAGTATTGGCGAGACCTCACTTAAATGATATATGATTGGTCTCAAGGAAGGATAACTTGTATTGGTTTGCTAAGTTGATTAATGGGATGATGGGGTTGGCCTGAGATGGTAAAGAGATGGTCATTGGAGTTACACAAATGCCAGATAATGTTACTTGCCACTTTTCAGCCTGTGGAAATGCAAGAATATTTTCCCACAAAGGTGAAGAATTGAACTAAAAATTCTCAGAGAACCCTGAATAATAGGGAATCTGCAGGGATCAGGTAAGCAAAAAGGGAAACTAGATCCTGACAGCTTAGAACACCAGAAGCTCTATGGACTATTGAAAGTGCAGAGGGTTAAGTTAAAACAAAATAAATTAGATAAGCAAAGAGCAGGAACAAAAAAAGAGGTAAAATAAAGGAAAATATCAAAGCATTTTATGAATATTAGTACAAGATAGACAAGGAAAGAGTGGGGCTCATCAGGCAAATATCAAATTGTGGATGGAGATTGTAGGGTATATGACACTCATTTTCAAATTGTCTTTAGATGCAAGAGAGGTGCCAGAGGACTGTAAGACTGCTGCGATGCCAGTAGGAGTGTGGTAGGGTTAAACCAAGGAATCATAAGCTGGTGAGTTGGAAAACACCTGCAGGACAGAATTAATCTCCGTTTTAAGAAGGAAGGGTTAATCAAGCATAGTCAACATAGCTTTGTCAGGGAAAATCATGTCTGAAATGTTTGAGTTTCTAAGGTGGTGACACAATGTGGATGAGTATTGTGCTGTGGATGCAGTATATACAGATGTTTGGTAAGGATTTTCACAAGGTCTTGCATAGGAAGCTTTTAAGGTGGTAAGAATCGATGGGATCCAGGGCAATTTGACAAATTGGATCTAATTGGTTTTGTGACAAGAGACTGAGGGTAATGGTTGAAGGTTTGATAAAATGTTCTCAGGTGACAAAACTTGGTAGTATAAGTAGGGAAGAAAGCCTTAGATCAATGGTTCCCAACGTTTTCAGTAACACGACACACTTTTATGAGGCAAACAATTCCAGAGCACATCCACTTTTATCAGCTGAATTGACCACTCATAAATGTCACATTTACTATGGTTACAGTTTCACTGGACAGGGTTGCAATGTCATGCATGCAATAAGCTAAAGGAGGATCAAATGGATGAATGCTTCACATTTCATAGAGACATTTCCAAAATCTGCTCAGCCAAACTATTTCTAATTGTTCACAACTCTAAAATCTGTTCCACATGTATTCAACCATTACACAATTGGAATTAAAAGGATTAGATCAAAACAAAGTAGATTGCAATTTACCGAGTGGGAAACCTGGATCTGCTGACGTGTGCAGCTTTATTGATCTGGGGAGGTATTGTTGAGAGGGCCACCATAAAGGTTGCTCCATTAATGAATACTCCCATCAGTTGTTAGCTTGTTTGCTTCATTTTGACTTTTAAAAAAATTACTGTTGCTTTGTCATTAGTTTAAAGTATCACAAGATCTTTGTGTCTTTTTGCATTTAGAATGTTGCTTCATTTTAGAATCACAAGACCAATATCTCACTCTTAATTTCATCATTAAATTTCTTAAATTATAGCATAATTTTGGTTTATATTATTTCAGAGCATAGAATCCCTAGTGTGGGAGCAGGTCATTTGGCCCATCAAGTCTGCACTGACCCTCTCAAGAGCATCTTCCGACCTCATCCCTGTATCCCTACATTTCCCACGGCTAATCCACCTAACCAGCCCATCTTTGGACTGTGGCAGGAAACCAGAACACATAAAAAACACACACAGACATGGGGAGAATATATAAACTCCACACCATCACCCCAGGCTGGAATCAAACCCTGGCGCTTTGAGGCACTGAGCCACTGTGCCACCCAGTCAAACAACTTCCTTACCTTTGCACAAAATGTCATGGCATATCTGAACAGTTTACACAGTACACTGGTACATTGGTTCAAAATCACTGTCTTAGGTTACAGAACAATATAATGGGCTGAACAATGGCAAATGCAAATGAATTGAATTGAATGGAAAAGCCTTAACTTTCCTATTCATAACATTTTCCAAAGTCAAAGGAATGACTGAAATTCAGACCTTACTAACACAGGTATAGTTCACATTCTTTTAGCCAGCACGTACAGGTAAATTTAAGAGGAATGTGCTTTAAATAAAAACAGAAAATACTTGCAACAGTTGTGAAATGCCATGTTAGTGCTGGGATGGGGAATTACCATTACTGTCAGACCAACAATCAGATCTGGATATGTGGCGGGGTTGGGGGGGGGGGGGGGGGGGGGGGGGGGGGGGGGGGGGGGGGGATCTAAAACATTAGCACTTTCTTTTCTTTCCTCTGTCAATATGATTCGAGTCATAGGTTATCCTTCAGCCTCCAACGCTCCACGGAAAACAGCCCCAGCCTATTCAGCCTCTCCCTATAGCTCAAATTCTCCATCCCTGGCAACATCCTGGTAAATCTTTTCTGAACCCTTTCAAGTTTCACAACATTCTTCCGATGGGAAGACAAGAATTGCATGCAATATTCCAGAAGTGGCCTAACCAACAACCTGTACAGTCACAACGTAACCTCCCAACTTCTATATTCAATGCTTTGAGCAATAAAGGAAAACATACCAAATGCCTCCTTCACTATCCTGTCTACCTGCGGCTCCACTTTCAAGGTACTATGAACCTGCACTCCAAGGTCTCTTTGTTCAGCAGCACTTCATAAGTACCGCTAAGTTATAGGTCCTGCTAAGATTTGCTTTGCCAAAATGCAGCACCTCACATTTATCTAAATTAAACTCCATCTGCCACCTCCAAGTCCACTGGCATATCTGATCAAAATTCCATTATAATCTGAGGTAACCTTCTCCACTAACCACTACACTTCCAATTTTGGTGTCATCTGCAAATTTATTAACGATACCTCCTATGTTCATATCCAAACCATTTATATAAATGACGAAAAGTAGTGGAGCCAGCACTGAACCTTGTGGCACTCCACTGGTCACAGGCCTCCAGTCTGACAAACAACCCTCCACCAACAGTCTTCTACCTTCAAGCCAGTTCTGTATCCAAATAGCTAGTTCTCCCTGTATTCCATGAGTATTTCCAGTATTTTGTTTTCAACTTTATTATAAAGTAGCATAGCAGTAAATGTGGCTAACTTCATTCCTTTGCCTGTGAAAGCTTTTAGAAGCTATTCCATTTTAGTCTTGACTCCCAGCTTAAAGTCCTGCAATTTCTCCTTTTCAAGTATACATACAATTCACATTTTGAAAGTGCTTATTAAATCAATTTCACTGCCTATACAAGCAGTGTACTTAAATCACAACGCTCTGGATTTTAATAAACTCCCTGCATCCTCATGCCTTTCGTAGTAAACCTTAAATCTTTCTCTTCTGCTTAACATAACTTTTGCATTCATCTTCAGTTATTGGCTTCCCAAAACTCCAACAGCGCCAACTAAGTAAGGTTGCAATTCGATGGCCAGATTTTCCCTTGTATTTTAGTACTGTACCAAGAATTACTCTGCATTATACAGAAAGTGTGTTCAACATACAATGACAACACCAAACTTCCATTACATTTTGCATAACACATCTCCATATTGGATTAATGTTGCACATGCACAATGACCTTGATTCCCCGAAAGACCAAGCGTGCCAGTAGAATGCAATTGTGCAAGAGTGATCCTCTCTGTAATAAAGTAGTTATTATATTAAAAGTCTTAATTATATTCATGCTCCAACAAAATTTAAGCTGCAATAGGGTAAAAGAGGGATTTTTAAAAAAAGACTAAAGTGAAGTTATATTATATTTTGCATGCTAATTTTAGAATTACTATTAGACATGTCAGCTCTCAAAGCCAATTACTCAGTTATATGGTAATCAATTCTAAGCACCTTATTGCACTTATTTCCTGTATTTCAGATGCAGACAATGCCTAAAGACAACAACAACATTCATTTCAATTACAGTAAGTCATTTGTAAAACCATCCACAATTTAGTCATAGAATTTGGCATTTGTTGTGGATTAGAAGTTTGAACAGGATCAAATATTTTAGAAATGAAGTTTCAATGCTAAGCTATATTCTGATTTAAAAACGTTATGCATTTTTCATTTCAGTTCAGTAGTAGACATTTTAGTGGTAAAGATATTGCATTAGCTTTAAATGGGTCATTAAAATATATTTCACACCTTGTATTCTTCTATTTTCAGAGTTGTTCAGCATGTTCACAACACTGGATCAAAGAATCTTCATATTCTCCTCAGTAGGTGAATTATGTTGCAGATTCCCAAAAGGCTAAGCTAATACAACACAGTTTGTACATCTGTGGAACTGCATCCAAGTTGTAATTTGAAAGTATGAAATGTGATTTATTTTGATTCATCCTATTGATGACCAGGCTACATGGTATCAAGGTCAGAGGATTAATGTGTTAAAAGGTTTTAATTCCTGCCACTGAGTTGATACAAATAAACCTCATTAGGAAGAGTACTAGCATTGTTATCTTGGGTCCAAGCACAGTGAAATATTATCATTCTGTACTGTACATATACTGTATTGAATGTATATCCCTTACACTTCAACAAAAAGTTCTTATTCATCTATAGTGTCTTAATTCTTGTGATGAACTAGTTAAAATCTGAATGTTTCTATGTATATGCCATGTTTTAATTAGATGTAAAGACTTGATGCTGCTTTGAATTGTCACAAATGAAAAATCTCACCAACACCATTTTTGAACAAAGATTTATAGGCTGCTTTCATAGGAAAGAGAGATTTCTTTGCTAATCTATTCAGTGGGTGGCCCACACTTATTTTAATTAGAATAAACTACATTTCTCCTCTGCTCAGCACTTCTCAAAAGCATATCTTAATGACAGCTGCTGCTGAGCTCAAATACGGTGATTTGTTGAAGCAACAAGTCAAATAACCTAATGCCAATTTGCATTGTAAATCTGAATGCTAACATTCATATGGGTGGCAGACATCAACTCTTCAAAGCAAGCTCTAGCTTTGGAAACATTTCAAAATATCCTAACTAGATTTTAGGCTTGAAAATGTTGCGAGTAAGATCAGTATTATTGCAGAGTTCTTTGCCACACAGCACAACAGAAATTGTTGGGTATGGAAATGGGTAGCCGCAACTTCACAGAAATGCTCCTAATCCAAAATTAGTGTTTTATACACACATGAACATTCCTTTCTAGCTTGCAATTAAATATCTTGTTCTACTTGCCCAAATAAAAGAACACTATTCCTCATTCACGTCAAATTATTTTACTGTACTAGTCATATATATAATTGAATGACAATCCACCAGCAAAAGAAATTGAGTCAATTTGTAATTTATTGTACTGAACAATTTTATTGCTTGGTAATTCCTTAGAGTGGTAAAACTAATCCTTTCATGGTTTGACATTTTGATCAGCTCAGATGACCATTCCTCTAAATATGCCAGTTATCCTAGAGTTTTAAGCATACAGGTGTGTTTGCACTTCAGTGATTAAAACATTACCACAAAATAATAGGTGCATCAACCAAGCTATTTTACCCTCATAGATATTTATTTCTCGAAAGACAATTGTTTCTTTATTGAAAAGGCTCTCCTACCAGCAGTTGAGGGGGAATGCCATAGACCTTAAACAAAATGTGGATTAGTAACTGCATTTTTCTAGTATATATTCTGTCTTATGCAGTCAGTGACCTACAATAAGCACAGTAGTATTCCTAAATGCTTTGGAATTTAAAACAGATCTTATTCTCTTTTACATTGGTCCCTAGCAACTCAACAATAACAATTAGAGAAAACCAAAACTTGTATGTAACTCTATTGACCATTTAAGATAACCTCTTTTGATCAGCTGCCTTGTATTTTGGGCGCACAATCTAAATAACGTTATATAAAATAGAACTGGGAAAACATGAATATTTTAGTATTTATGTTTTTAATTAAGTCATTTGTTTTTGTAAAAAAGAATTTATAAAAAGCAGTGGTTTGGATAACAAATCAAAAATAAAAACAACTTTCAGGAGCCCAGAAAATACAGAAGACTAGTTCAAACAGTGAAATCCATCTTGAAATCCTTACTCCAAAATGGAAAATATTAAAGTCTCAGTAGTAACACAAATGCTGAATCAAGCCTTCGCTATTAAAATATAGCACAAAATTCAGTTAAAGAAATTGTCCTGTAACTTCTTAAAAGTTGCAAAGTTTTAGAAATAAAGTGTACAAGCCTTGCAACAACTTGAAATTATGTTGATAATGTAATTGGTACTCATTAGAACAGTGTTGCATTATTCCACAAACTGACAAATCTTATTTAAAACAGCAGAAATTTAATGGGCAGACTCTTCTCTGGACATGGCAAGGAGAAATAATTGGGGAACTTAGCCTTGGAGACACACTCCCTTCTTGTCCTCTTACCAATTAAGCTAGAGTCAGAAGAGGGGACTTCTGACACATCACTAATTAAAGCCCTTTAGTCTATTAGCAGCCAAGTAAAGTTGTCAACCTCTAATTCCCTAACTGATAACTAGGGCAATCTGCCGGTCTGGTTTAGGGAGGATTCCAAGTGTCAGGGCACAAGCACAAATGCATGGCAAGCTCTTATCTCCAGCCTTGCCACAAGAAAAACAGCTTGTTGCATGTCAAACTAGAGTAAACGTTGTAAGCTATCAGCCTCCAACTGGATAGCAGCTTTCGGCAATACAGGATACTGGTGGTTAAGGCCTACAAGAGTGGAAAATGTAACTTACCAGTTAACAAGCTGATTGGCACCCAATTGATAGAGATTTGTCCATTTTGGAGGTAACTGATTAGTCAATAACAACTGCATTTACTCCCAAAAAGGGGAAGTCAGAGACAATATCAATTAAGGCTCAGTCATCACACCAACAGCAGCATGAAATTTCTCTCTAAAATGGTATACATTTCTACATAAATGGAAGTAATTAATCCTGAACCATATCCTGTGCAATATAAAATAAAGCCACATTGTACATAATGTTAGCTTCTGATTTCAGAGATGAATATTTATTTTACGTGGGGGGTTAAAGAAAATAATTTGTACACAAAAAATTAATCACATTGAATATTTGCGAAGAATTACAGTATCAAATGTTGACTTGAGCATCTTTCATCATTCTTACAAACAAAGTACTGAAGGAACAGCATAACAGCACCAGCCAGATGAACAAAAGGTGTGTTCCGTTTGCTTCCTCCTGGGCCACTTCCATGATAACGTGAAATTCAACTCCACAGCGATGCACAGAGTGAAAGGATCGTCCTGGGTAGAAACAGCTTATCAAATAAACTTAAATCTGTTTACAGAGTGCTCCTAACTCCCAGTTTAAACTCCCAATGCAGATTTAAAAACCCCTCAGTCTACCAGTAGTACATCACGCAAAGCACGAGTCAGGAGAGAGAGTTTTCACTTAAATAAGAGAAACATAGAATGAAAGCAGCAAAAACACAGTATTGATGCTGGGGCTGTTGCTTTGTAGGAATTGGTCCTGGAGGAAAGAAAATATATGCTGCAGATATAGAGCAATTCTCCTCCCCACCCCTGTCCAAAATTGCCATAAGGAGACAAATTCCTGACCTTGCATGCACAAATATAAAGCTGAGTCTTGGGAAAGTGAATTTAATGATTTTATTAATTGCTTGTTTGCTAAAGTTTTAATGAACTGAGGAATATTAGAATTATGGCAACTTTGATATTTAGAGAAAACATTATGCAAAATATGCGAATATGGAATAGTGAATACTACATTTCAGGGCTACATAAAACATCATTCAATCAATTTTAACTAAACACCTAAGATGCTTCAATGGCTTCTAAAAACAACAGAAAATGCTGGAAATACTCGTCAGGTCTGGCAGAATCTGTGTAAAGTTTTTACTAGGGTTTAGACACCACCCAAATGTTCTGTAATGCTGTAACACCAACACCCAACCACAGACTTAGTGTTGAAGAGAATACCTTCCTTGTTGGAAAAGGGCACATGGAAATAGTCAAACCTAAACGAGTATCAAAACACATCCAAATCGCTGAATACTTCAATAAAGAATTGTGTGTGTCACCTTTGTGATTATAGTCCAGAGGTTACAAAGGCAAATTGTTGCAGCAGTACTGATTGAAGTTGCAGGTTAGAATAATGTGGAAATTCTAACCTAGCTGACTTTGGCAGAAAACCCAGAAAATTGGATGCCTTAGAGTTGGGAGATTTCAGACAGTTATTACTCAAGTTTAGAGCTTAAAACTAGCTCTAGCTACTAAACTGAAACCTGACTCACCACAGAAAAAAAGCAACCCTGGCAGAATCTGATAGCAGTAACAGCACCCTCCCATATCTCCACTTAAGCCTTTGATCAAATTCAAGCTCGCATCCACTTACCTGACACCCTGCCCACCAGTCTAACCATACACTTGCCATCTTTCAGTAGCTTTCAAACGTGGGGGCAGGACCTTTACATTTCAGAATACAACACAGTGAAACAAAGGCATCTTGGTTCCATACTAATCCAGTCCACTCCTGTTGTGAATTTCTCTCTGCTGCTTCAGAAGAGAAGGCTCCCAAGGCCAGGAAACTCCAATGAATAATTCATTTAAAGGCGTGTCTATTTTTCAATGTCCCATAGGAATCAAAAATAAGGTTTCAAATCACAGTTGGAAAATCTAGGCCTATGTATTAACTACTAGTTCACTTTGTCCTCATAAGGGCATGGAGAAGAGAAAGAGTGAACTGACATTGCACTAGCATGCAATTTAATTGCTATTAGTTTTTTTGCAGGCAAATGTGTGTATTTTGTATGGCAAGATTTTATTAGTAACCACAAAATGTACGACACATTTATCTTTGGATAGAAGTCGGTTGTGGAAGCAAAGATGAACAAAAACACCAAGAAAACTTCCTATTTACTTTTTGAACAGTGACAAGTCCAGCAGAATGATTAAAATCAAGGCTATGATCCTTTTCAACAACTGATACAAGAGACAGAACTTCCAACAAAGCAGCACTTCCCCAAAATTGCACTAAACCACCAATTGAGAATTGTGCTTAAGAAAAATTGTAGACTCTGAACAAACATCAGACTCAGGCAAGAATATTCCTGTCAGGTGGAGTTCTGTACAATGGTCTTGGTGACAAAAATTAGATTTATGTCCATTAGGATCTCTCAAATCTATACACTCAGACATGGACTCAAACATGAAGATTATCTCTTCCTTCTGTTCTTGCCAGCACTTCCAGGGAAGATTACAAAATTACAGTTTATTGATGTTTATCATCTAACAGGAACAAAGGTCTTACATTCAGTTTTAAAACTTTGAGTGCAAGACCAAATAAATCTTCAATTCAAATCCTGAATGCCCAAATCAACAAAGATGTGTAACAGGAATGAAACAGCCATGAGCTATTAAAGCTATTGAAACCATTAGTGCAGTATTACTGTTGAATTAAATGCAAGTGTAAATAGCCATGTTAAAATGCATGCTTTTGGCACTGTAATCAAAGTCACGAGTTACTGAACAAGAAGCACGTAAAGCAAATCCATTTATTTCTACACTTTAATATCTTCTTGCACCCATGGTTTAGGCAAACCAATGTTGCTGCATATGAAAAATAATGCAAAATCACAGCTTTATTCCAATTTTTACTCCTTGTGAGTTCACATTATTTTGCAATTTTAACATATGGAATTCTGCAGCTAAAGTATGCTTTGTTACATTTCAACTCCACAACCAACTCCACTGTTCTTTATCTACAAGATAAAGACTCAAAAAGTAAAAATTTTTCCAAGTTTTGGAATTCCATACATGACAATGGTAATTTGAAATAAAAAAGACTTGTTTGATCCAGGCTGCATTGAGCATTGTATACGCTACCAGTAGACATGCTTGTGACTGTCAATTCATCTCCAACTCTAAGATGATTGGAAAATTGGGCAGGGGTGGAATTGTAACAGCACAGTCCTCCTGTCTTAAAGGTGTAGAATATTACTTAAACTACTTGGAACCATTGCCATTGGTGGGATTCTTTGGTCATACTTGTGCCATTGTTAAATCTTGTATAAGATCTATGGCAAACTCTATTCTACAACAATTTACAGGCACAACTGTTGTTTTGGGGGAAAATTGTGCAAGAAAAACTTGAATTGCACCTGACCTATTTTATATTAAAACCTACACAGTTGGATTCTTA
This sequence comes from Chiloscyllium plagiosum, assembly GCF_004010195.1. Classification (NCBI taxonomy): domain Eukaryota; kingdom Metazoa; phylum Chordata; class Chondrichthyes; order Orectolobiformes; family Hemiscylliidae; genus Chiloscyllium; species Chiloscyllium plagiosum. The sequence goes on from NC_057735.1 coordinate 21,374,893, forward strand.
CTGTAAGCAGGAATTTGCCTTCCTGCAGGAGTCTATAAAATACCATTGCTATTCAACTTAAATGTCAGATGCTTTATATTAGAATTGCTGTTCCAAAATAAGAGGCAAAAGGTTACTGTGCTTTATACAAATTATACTGGGACAATATATAAAACATCTTTAGCAGAATATTTGAGAAAATTAATAAACTATCCTAAACGAAGTAAAGATCAGAGCTGTAAAAGTTTGACTTTTGATATACCATTTTAAGGCTCACTTGGTAGTAAAGCCATACGTAATACTGCCCTGCTATATAAGGATACATGTCACAAAAGAGTAGGACTTATTCCTAGACTTTAGATATACTACATATTCATTAAACTCAAATCTCATCAAAAACAAGTCAAGGTTATCTAACTGCTTTGGTCAAATATGACTAATTCACATGTTCCAAAGCACATTCTCCAAGAAGAGAGAAAAAGAAAATCACTTTTCCTGCAGACTTTGGATATAGCACTAACTGAAACCAGACTGTAGTGAACTCTTAACAGTCCAAAGTATTTTAATTTCTTTAGAAAGGTAGAACTTTACTGGAGTGTTGGTATGTCCTTCCTTCTGGCACTGGTTGAGAATCACTTCCTTCAAAAATAGAGAAAATACAATTTCTTTCCATGTACAATATTCACATAAATCATATGCAAAAAGATCACTTTATTTTTTGAAATATAGTCTGTTTAGGTAAACAAGCCACATTGCAATGCAGTAGAACACGACCAAATTAATGATTAATTCCAGTTGGTTTTTCTGGACTATGCAGTGAAGCAAATTTTAAAAACATTTTCTGGACAGATACTACACGAAACACAAAATGGAGAAACCTTCATTAGAAAACAGTAATATTTAAATACAATGTTATCATTTCTAAGATCTGCAGTAAATATAAACACAGACGGGACAAATGGAAAGGATCAATTTCCTACTATATAACTTATAGTTTTTCCAATAATAAACTCGAGATTTCAAGTACTTATAAGTACTTTGGAACTTCAACAGTCACTGACAGAATGTTTCTTCTAAAGTGCTGTTCTAGGAATGGCAGTTGGGAAGCTGGTACATATGGATATATCTTAAACACTCAACTGCATGAGTTACTCAGCCATCAATCTACCAGAAAAAACATGGTCGAAAGGCCACTGCTCAGCCTGGATCTTAAAACAGGCTGACTTGAAAGCATGCAGACTGGCCACAAGTCATTCCAAAGCAAAAGCAGTTAATTTACTAAGATACCTTAATCTCCAATTCAATGGTCAATGTCCTATGTGTAAAACATAGCTAGCTATCTCTTTGGTACGAGTATAAGATTTCAACTGGCCTCTAGTTCCATATATGCGGATATTTGTAGATTTTACAGTTCCTTGGCAAAAGACTTGGGAGTAAATTTTGAACTACTCATTTATACTCGCACTCATCATACGTGTTATGAACAGCACAACTGGTGAAGGTAGACTAAATTACTGTTCATTAGCAGCTAACAATCTGCAACTATTAATGACGATACATATTTCTTTGTAATCCAAACCCCTGCATAATCCCTTTTCCTGTATATTTTTTCAACTAAATGTGTAAAATTTGACTAAAGATTGGAGGAGTCTATACAGATATATTTGTATCTGTAAGACAATGAACCAGGTGCCACACTAAGTTATGGACAGAACAAATATGGATTTGGTTGCTATGAATTAAGCCAAGGGTGTCGGAGACATTCTGCCGCAGTAGCACGTTTCTCTGGTATTAGTTCCAGCATAGGTAACAGGAACTCTGTGAATGTTGCAGCTTCTTCCTGTGGCCATTCATACTTTTCCAGCAGCACTTCATACAGTCCCCAAGGTTTCAGTTTAGTGATGTGCCTCAGCTCACCTAAAGATATAAACATTTTGATTAGCGTCTTAATCACTTGAGGACGACGAGCTGAACTACAAAATATTATTAATTGGTTCTTCCCAATTTTTTAAACTTTCATTTCCATACTTGCCCATATCTCAAATTGTACAAGTACAGCCTAGAGGAGGGTCCATTTGGTCTGGGCTACAGAGCTCTTTGAAGCAGTCAGCATAACTATGACACACAACTTCAAGAACAGTGTAAAACACTCAACAAAAGGACGGTCCATTGAAACAGTCAAAACCTCAGCAAGAAATTCCCACCTGTCCCTCACTCAGGACAAAATGTACCAAATTAGATTATCAGGCTAAGAAGATCACCAAAAAGAACTAACAATTCTAAAGCGAGAGAGTGTTTATGCAGTAAATATTAGAGGACTGCGTACTGTCTGCTAGCAGGAGGGCGGCAGTGGGAAGGGGAATCATTGTAAGGGTTTAATGACACGATAGGAACAGGGAGAGGTGAAGGTGCTGGAGGTGGTGAGTGTGTTACAGAGAGTGGTCAGGTCCTGAATGGTGTTGCAAAGCCAGTACGAATGCTGCATCTCGAGGGGTTTGCAGAGGAAGGGAGGGTTGAATGAGGGAGGTTGAATTCAACGAGGGAGGTTGAATGTCTTGTGAGGAGGAGGAAGGAGGCTTACATAAGGTTGAGGAAACAAGGTTCAGACAGAGCGTAGGATCAAGGATAACCCCAAGGCATTTTATGCGTATGTGAGAAACCTGAGAATGACGAGAACGGGGGTAGGTCCGATCAAGGACAGTAGTGGGAGACTGTGTATTGAGTTGGAAAAGATAGGAGAGGTCTTGAATGAGTACTTTTCTTCAGTATTTACAAATGAGAGGGACCGTATTGTTGAGAAGAATATAAAACAGACTGGTAAGCCAGAGGAGATACTTGTTAGGAAGGAAGATGTGTTGGGCATTTTGAAAAACTTGAGGATAGACAAGTCGCCCGGGCCTGACAGGATATATCCTAGGATTATATGGGAAGCAAGAGAGGAAATTGCAGAACCGTTGGCAATGATCTTTTCATTTTCACTGTCAATGGGGGTGGTGCCAGGGGACTGGAGAGTGGCGAATGTTGTGCCCCTGTTCAAAAAAGGGAATAGGGATAACCCCGGGAATTACAGGCCAGTTAGTCTTACTTCGGTGGTAGGCAAAGTAATGGAAAGGGTACTGAGGGATAGGATTTATGAGTATCTGGAAAGACACTGCTTGATTAGGGACAGCCAGCACGGATTTGTGAGGGGTAGGTCTTGCCTTACAAGTCTTATTGAATTCTTTGAGGAGGTGACCAAGCATGTGGATGAGGGCACAGCAGTGGATGTAGTATATATGGATTTTAGTAAGGCATTTGATAAGGCTCCCCATCGTAGACTTATGCGGAAAGTCAGGAGGCATGGGATAGAGGGAACTTTGACCAGTTGGATAGAGAACTGGCTAACCGGTCGAAGTCAGAGAGTGGTGGTAGATGGTAAATATTCAGCCTGGAGCCCAGTTACAAGTGGAGTTCTGTAAGGATCAGTTCTGGGTCCTCTACTGTTTGTAATCTTTATTAATGACTTGGAAGAGGGAGTCGAAGGGTGGGTCAGTAAGTTTGCAGACGATACGAAGATTGGTGGAGTTGTGGATAGTGAGGAGGGCTGTTGTCGGCTGCAAAGGGACTTAGATATGATGCAGAGCTGGGCAGAGGA